>NC_081409.1:65981168-66281168 GCF_030272615.1 Cryptomeria japonica
TCGCCTAGTCAATATTTTTCAACTTGTGCTAAGAATATCACTAAGGGGATTTCCCCTCTTGATCCCTCCCGTGATGGTGTTCCAAATGATAGTATTTTTTGCATTGTTATTCGTCCATGGAGGAGAGATCGTTCTTCCTCCTCCTCTTAAACTCTTCCCCAAGTTGGGGTGAGATTTCTCCCCACCCTTGATGTGGGTTACTAGTTATTTTTCTAGAGTGTTGTAAGTGGTTTGTTTGGGCCTTTGCTACCAGTGGTTCGTTCTTGACCAATTGTAATGGCCTATTTGGCTTGTCTTTGTATAGGGTCAACACCCTTGTTTTGTTGCATTTTTGAATTAAAAACATATACCTTTGAGATATTTGAAAAACCTATATTCAATAGAAAATAAAAAATAAATATAATATCAAATTAAATATAATCAAATTATACTCATTAGAAAGTTTATTTTGTGTGTGTACAATCCTACAAATTGTCTTATGATATCCATTCCATTTGCTAGTCCAACCCAATGTTCAAAATACAAAATTTTAAGAAAAATCAAAAGCCTAGGATATAAAGGTCACTTTTAAGACCTTGAAGCGAAGGTACCTACATTCAAATGTATTCAAGGACCTTTAATTAAATGTATTTCATTTCTATGAAAATAAGAGAAATTAAAAAACCTTCAAACAAAGGTAATTTCCATAATTAGAAAAAGGGGCACCTTTGACCAAATGTCATTTTTTACTCACCCTCAAACTAAGGTACTTTAGTTAAAAGAAATAGCTTTCACTTCCATTTGAACTAAAAAATATAATGTCCCAAGTTTGGGACTCACTATTGTGGATTTATCTTGTCTTGTACCAAAAAAAGTGTTGCATACTCTTGGCTTTCTATACTTTCTTAATTTGTATTGATCATTGCTATCCCAAACACAACTTTTCTATCTATAAAGTAAGTACTCATGTCTCTACCATGCCCATCATTATAAAGGATATTTCAATAGCCAACATGATATTTTACATTAGTCATATTACCTACATTAGCCCTTGCATGAATAAATAGCAAAACCGCAGTTCTTGTGTTAAGTCCCTCAAATAATCATTCTAATGGACCTCATTGCATCAAGACTCGAGCACTTAGTGTCATCATAACCACATCATAGTCAATCACATTTGTTCCTTGGTGTGTCTTATAACTTGATCAAAATCATTGAATTGATCAATATGACCTTGTTTAAGATAAAAGTTGAGAATCTAGTTACCTTCCTTTCTAAGCATAAACGGTTCCATTGGTAATCACTAAATTTGAGCTCTTAAGAGCTATAGACATAGGTGAAATTTTATTACAAGCACCAAAGTTCTAAATATGCTAGGTCTAAGACCACAAAAGAAGTTTAGAACTGTAGTATCAACGATCAATTGAACCTCAAGTGCATATGTGACTTGGTTCACATACAATCATAAATTTTATAAGATATAATCAGTCTATTTTCTTTATTTCAGATTTAATTTTAGATGTCAAGCAATAGTAATCTATCACAATTTGTTTATTCTCTTTCTTTAACATCAAAATAAACTTCTTCTTCTTATATAAACCTAAATTGTATGTCTTAATTTTTTTAATTTGTTTTTATAAATGTATGTCTCAATTTCTAATAATATTTAAAGTTAACACATATTAAAAAAAAAAAAAAGTGGATATATATATATATAATAAACCTAAATTGTATGTCTTAATTTTTTTAATTTGTTTTTATAAATGTATGTCTCAATTTCTAATAATATTTAAAGCTAACACATTCAAAAAAAAAAAGTGGATAGATACAATTTCATACAAACATAACCCATAAAACTAACAATAGCAATGTCCAAGGGGTTGAGCTTAACTAGTTAAAACATTGGGTTCTCACTGTGGAGACCTGAGTTCAATTTCCAATAGGGACATTTGAAGTGGAATTCTAAGATGTGACTCTTGGCCTTCCATAGGATGGGGAAGGTCTTAGGGTCGATCTAATCAAACATAATAATAATAATAATAATTCAAAGATATGTAATGGGGATGGGGCCCCCTACTGTGTCCCCACTGGTTCATAGCTCCAGTCAAAAGCTATTCAGGCTTCGATCAATTACCGATAAAAAAACAAAAACAAAAAAAACTAACAATAGCAATATAAAAAACCACTAAACAATGAAAATTATTTTTAATTATATATATTTTAATTAACTTAAACATTTATATAGAATATATTTTGCTTTCCAAAAAGAATATAAACAAATATAATTGTAAGGTGCTTTGCTTCTTACGGTTATATATACAAATATTGAAATGATTTTAAACCATATTCATTTGTCTTCCTACTAATACTACTATTATTATATTTTTCTCTTTTGGAATAGAAAAATACTCATTGCATGTCATAAATTGGCCCACAATGTGCTATTCATTTTTTCTTTTGTCAACATTACTTAGAATTTTGTTAGTCAAATCATTAGCCCAAGTATGAAAGAGACCAACAAAAACAACACTAGGAATAAGTTATTTGTTGTCTTCTGCCTTTTAAGATATGATGAACAAGTCCTTAATCACTTTATCATTATATTTTCCACCAATCAAACTCATTTTCTTTATTAGAAACAACTCTTTGAAAAGGAAATATATATATATCACAAATCAAGTTCACCCACCCAAAATATATATATAGCACGTTTGCAGTTTTAAACTCAAGTGCAATTTTCCTTTATCAATACATGTGAGGGACCCATGGTAGACAACTCGCACTTTGCATAAATGTCAACCAAGTGACAAAACTACAAGCTGGCTATCATTTATCAAAACAAAAAAATTAATAAGTATGAAAAAGTATCTAAGACATTGCCTATCATTTTCACATATTTGCCTTTTGACAAAATCTCTACATAATTAGGTCGTTGGAACTTGAAATGGTGAAATTTGCACATTTATGTAATTATATGTGAATGATGTAATCTTATTAAAGGAATCATTGTTTTAGCTTAAATCTATTATCATATAAATGCAATTATATGTCAATGAACGACTTAATCTATTCTTATATAAATGTCTAGAGGTGTGAACTCAACCTAGGGAAACATACATGTCAAACACAAAATTTGAGGAAAAATATATATATGAACATATTTTCCTAAGTAAAAAAAAAAAATCAAATTAGAATCTACAACACTGGCATTTAATTTTCAATTATCAAGATATGTACCTTTCTCCTTCACATTTACTTTCCTAATGCAATACATAATTATATTATCCCACAAATCATCATTAATTAATCTAGGTTAATATGTGTTGAGTTGTAAGAATTTCATCGAATCATTACCTAGATTAAACTTAGAGAAAGCTTATCTTCCTTTACAATAATATAGTGAATGTTTCCAATCTTATATGACCTATTTTCCTAGGTTTTTCCTCACCATTAAGGTTTTCATATTTGTGTTTCCTAACTTCACAACTTATTTTTCAGATTTGATCTTCCTTTCATTTTAATGCTTTATTAGTACTATGACCTAGTCTAAAGGGTTGGTGTTTATTTTCCCATCACATCCTTTACTTACCCTTGTGTTGAACTTACAATTTAGATTTATACTCATTTCAAATATGATATGTCTCTCATTATATAATTTTATAATTTGAAATAGTTCATCCATTTCTGTAATTTTTGATATGGCAAAAGTTACTCACAATCCTAATCTTCACTAAGTAGTGCTCACTTAAACCCTAATGTAGCTACCCAATCTAACAAAAAATACATCTTTAATGGTGGTTATATTGAGACCAACTTAGGTGATCAAGACTATGATCATGATGTGCACATGGCAAATATTTCAAGGATATATTTTGAATAGGCTTCTATATCATGTTCTATCTTTTGAGGAGTTTTTTCTTATAGGTTTTCTCCTTTTCTCCATTTTTTAAGAGAAATTTTTGTACATGGGTACCTCATAAATCTTAGTTGTTGGGACCCATCCATGCATGTTTACATTTATTCTTTCCTACCTAAGTTAAACTTTGAGTGGGTGTTATGTTATTAATATAATCATTCTCTAACAAGTTACTCTTTTGGGTAATTTTTACACATAAATAGTTAAGTTCACTCAGGGCATTTACTTTTTGTCTCAAGTCATAAGATTAAGACATTTTCCATTATCTTAGGTTCTCATATGCTCATGTGTGCTATTTGTATTTAATAATATATTTGTAGCACAAGTAGATATGCTATATTAGTTAGCCACTCTTAAGGAGTTGAGTTTAACTAGTAAACTATCTCTTAAATAGATTAAATATTTTAGATAAATACTCTCCAAATATCATTCTTCATCTCTACTTTATCTATATAAGGACATAGAAACTTAGTGGTTATGTATTCAATGTTATATTATTAATGAAAATATAGGTTTCGTATTACAAATCCCCTTTGTTGAAGATTTATTTTCTTTTACAAGATTTTTGGCTCATGCGATTTCTTTCAAGGATATTTACAAAATTGAAATCTTCAGTACACTAACTAGTTACTATCTCATACCTCGTTATCCAACTGTCATTATAAAATCCTCTCATCCAAACTAATCCCCATCCAAATTTATTCCTCACTTGAAACCAGCTACATAGTAAACCCAAAGATACATAGTATAAAGTAGTCTATCTCATTCAAATTTAAATTTCCTACTTCTAAGCTAACTTTTCCAAAAAAAATAGTTATTACATGTCAATGTGTGTTCCTAAAATATTTAATTGAGAAACTAAGGACATTCATTTATAGAACATCATTATTTCTAATGATGAGGGAAAATTTAGAAATCAACCAGAAAGCATCAAGCATTAACAAGAGTCACTCTAAAGATATGTGATTATAGAGCATCTAAAGCTACATCTCTATGTCGTATACTAGTTTGTCATTCTTTTTGAATTTTCATGGCATGAACATGATCTTGTACATCATCATCTATGAGATTGATTTCTGACCAAGACAAGTTTATACCCTATCTTTCCTTGTAGAAGAAGTAAGAGTAATCAAGAAGAAAGAGTAATCAACCCATAAGATAGAAGAAGAAAGAGTAATCAACCCCGCCTCAATGTAGAATCTCCTATACTCAAGGTGGATACTCAACAATGAATGTTGAAGATGATCCAAGATCACCAAAGAATATTTTTCCCCTTAAGAAGAAACAAATCCAAATATGTATTCATAATTTCTTTGAACTTTGTTCGAGGTCAACATGTTAGTGTTGAAAGATGCCATAATTAAATCAAGAGTCCCACATAAATAAAAATGTTGGCAATATTGCATTATAACAGACAGTGAAAGATTGTTGGCATTTCATAAGGATATTGAGAAGGTTGTTGATGATTATGGATATAATTGATTAAAGATGTTTATTGTCTTGATATTATTATTTTGTCATTGATGTCAAGAAATTGATTTTCTAATTCAGTATGATGTTGCCATATCTTGAGAAGTATGATTTAAAAGAGTATAAAGATGTCGGTAAAAGACACAGGAAAGAATATGATGAATAAGGGGATGAATAAGGTATTTAATGGGCAACTACTACCGAGTTAGACAATGATGAGATCATGATGTTTAGATTGTTTTAACATCATACATATGTTGTAAATTGTGAAGGTTAATACTGTACTATGTTACCAAGCAAAGAACCAAGTCAATAAACCCTAAGGAACCTAGTCGGTAAACCCTAAGGTTATCGCTATCGATTAATGAAGGCGGAATGTCTACCGAGTGAAGTTTAGTATTCATCGAGTTATAACCGAGTTACTACCGAGTTGTAACCAAGCTATAACAAAATGCATTAAATGTTTGCATGCGTTATTTAATAAAGGAAGCTGATGAGCTGGAACTGATGAAATGATTGGTGAGTTGTGGATGAAGTTTGTTAATGAATCTAAGGCAATGGAAAGTCGACATGAAGATCTACAGCGCAGATTGAACCGCAATACCCTGGCACAAGTTCCAATAAATGTATGCAAGTTCCAAGGCAGGGTAAAACGTTTTCAGATCGAAAGATGCGTTGAACCTAGACAAGATTGAAGATCTGATGGCTACGATTGATCATGGGAAATGTGATCAAGGAGATTAAGTGGTTACCTAATTGTTTATAAATAGGAAACTGTTGATAAACAAGGTATGCGGGCAAGTGTATGCACAGGGATGCTACATAGTGATTACTGAGCACAGAAGCTTGAAGACCTGTTTGAATAACATAGTATAGAAGCCCAGCAGATAGACAAGATTAGTTCTATGTCTAGATTGTATTGAACAAATAGGAATCTACTTTAGCATTTTAGATGTGAAGTTGCAGAAAGATTTTATTACTGTTATTTTGTGAAAGTGACAAAAAATCTCTTAACCGAGTGGACTTAACAGTCTTATTTGTAAAAACCTCTAGTAAGGTGACATTCTGATTGAGTGTTTGAAATCCTTTAACAAGGTCACTTCTAACAAGGTGAAGATCCTAACAGATCTGAGGGAAATCCCTTAACCGGGTCACATCTAGCAATGTGTTTGTAATCTTTAACAGGATTTGCTTTTAATCGAGCATACTCTAGAAGAGTATATTTCTTAGTGGGTTCGAAATCCCACAGTGGTTTTTCCCTATTTGGGTTTCCACGTTAAATCTGGTGTTATGAGGTTTATGATGTTTATATGCTTTTGAGTTTGCATATTTGACAGTTTTGGTTATATTACTGATATATATGTTACCAAGGTTGAATCTGATGTTTTTATGGAAGATTAAGTTTGTATGATTCACCCCCCCCCCCCCCCCACTCTCATCTTGTTGGCTATTGGATTTGTACTTATATTAAGTATCAGAACTATCAATTGGTATCAAAGCTTTGGACTTCGAAAGGAAAAGTTTAAAGGCACTTGAGTTAAAGATCCAAAGATGTATAAGAGGGATGCACCGAAGCTGAACAAGTCAAGTTTCTCTACATGGCAGAAAAGGATGAAGCTACATCTATCCGGAGTTGGAGAATATGTTGTATACTATCTGGAGAATGATTTTGTTACATCGAGCACCTATCCATTGACTATGGAAGAGATAAAGGCAAAGCAAGAACATATTCAAGCAATGATTGAAATAACATCTGCATTGACCGATTCAGAGTTTAATGACCTAGAAGGCTGCAATGATGCAAAGGCAATGTGGGATAAGTTCATATCAATATATGGAGGAGATGAACAAGTTCAAAGAGAAAAAGTAGATAGTTTAAGAGGGCAACTTGAATCTTTGAGGATGAATGAAGGTGAGAACATAACTCAGTACAGTACAAGACTAAAGGAGATTGTCAATCAAATCAAAGGAGCAGGTGGAACTATTGAAGAAAATGATATAACAAGTAAGTTGTTGAGAACCCTTCTACTAGCTTATGCAATCCGAGTCTCTGCAATCAATGAATTAAGGTATGTACCTAATATGCCAGTTTCTTTAGATGCTACTATTGGTAAGCTACATGCATTTGAGTTAAGTAATTTTGATAATAGTGGATCTTCAGTAAATAAAGTTGAATCAACATTTAGTTCTTTTCATCTTGATAAATCTAATGATTACAATGAAAGAAAGTATAAGTACTCTGAAGGAGATCACAGTGGAGCAAGTGAAAGATTTTGTAAGAACATGGAAGAAGTACACAAATTGTATGAGGAAATCAGAAAGAAAGAAGAGTTTGAAGCACTACTAGCCAAAAGGTTACCGAGAGGCAAAGGTAAGTATAAAGGAAAACTACCTTTGAAATGTTTCAATTGTGACAAGATAGGTCATATGGCTTCTAACTGTCTTGACAAAGATTTTATTGAAAAGAGAGATTACCGAGATAACAGACAGAAAGATAATCATTACAGAGGACACCGAGACTTCAAAAGAAGAGATAGAAAGACATGCTTAATAGCTGATGAGGAATCCAATGATGATAAATCAGATGAGACAGATACAGAGGAAGTAGTTTATGTGGCTATCAAAGATGGATCAGATGAAGAAAGGTATGAATAAAAAGCCCTAATAGCTCACATAAACACTAATGATTCTTGGATTATAGATAGTGGATGCTCACATCATATGACAAGAGATAAACACAAGTTTGTTATATTAGAAGATTATGACGGAGGCTATGTTAGATTTGGTAATGATGCACCATGTCAGGTGAAAGGTAAAGGATCTATAACACTTCTTGACAATGCAAGATGCAATGATGTTTATTGGGTTGAAGGTCTGAAATACAATTTGTTGAGTGTAGCATAGCTAAACAACACAGGTTACCGAATAGAATTTCAGAAAGGAATTGTCAAAGTTCATGACAATAATGGAAAGTTAGCTGCTACCGAGACACAAACAAAAGGTAACACATTTCACCTTGACTCAACTTGTAACAAGTGTTTGTATGCAAAGATAGATGATACCTGGTTATGGCATAAAAGGTTTTGTCATGTCAATTTTGATAATTTGATCAAAATAAGCAAGAAGCACCGAGTAAGAGGTCTATCGAGTCTTGAAAAACCTGAGAATGCTATGTGTCAAGGATGCCAGATGGGTAAGATGACAAGATCAAGCTTTACAAGTAAGTCTTACACTTCTAAGGGAATTTTAGATCTAGTGCACACTGATCTTTGTGGTCCTATGAAAGTTCAAAGTTATTATGGTGATAAATATTTCATATTATTTGTGGATGACTATTCAAGGATGATGTCAGTAATGTTTTTAAAAGAAAAATTAGAAGCTTTTCAAATGTTTAAATGGTACAAGGCAAGAGTTGAAAATGAAACAGGAAGACAACTGAAATGTCTTAGATCAAATAGAGGAGGAGAGTTCACATTTGATGAGTTCAACTTATTTTGCAATGATCATGGTATTAAAAGACAAGTCTCTGCACCGAGAACTCCACAACAGAATGGAATAGCTGAGAGAAGAAACAGATCTATTGTGGATTGTGCTAGAACACTAATGATTGAAAAGAAGGTGCCACAAACATTTTGGAGAGAAGCAATAAGCACAACAGTTTACACCTTGAACCGAGTTCAATTGAAGAAAGGTACTTTGAAGACACCATATGAAATCTGGTATGATAAGAAACCTAATGTAAGTTATTTTAAAATGTTTAGAAGTAGATGCTATGTTCACAAAGATGATAGAAATGGCAAGTTTGATCAGAAAAGTGAAGAAGGAACATTTCTAGGTTATTCTTCTAGGAGCAAAGCATTTAAATGTCTGATCAAATCATCTAACAAAATAGTAGAAAGTGTAAATGTGAAAATTGATGACTTTGCAGAAAGAAATGATGAAGGAAATTCCAAGGAACCAGAAGACTATGATGAATTTGTCTATGTTCAACCGAGAAGTCTTACTGAGAAGACTGTTGAAGAAAATGAAGAGAATATCCAGTTACCGAGTGATAAAGAAGATCATACAGAGCCTACCGAGCCTATATTAGCCAAGTATGTCAGAAGACATCATGCACCAAGTCAGATTATAGGAGATAAGGATGATCCAGTGATGACAAGGAATAAACTGAGACAAAACACATGTTTTATATCTGAACTTGAACCGAGAATAGTGAAAGAGACATTTAATAGTAAAGATGGGATAAATGCTATGACATAAGAGATTGATCAAATCAAGAAGAATGACACATGGACACTAATCCCAAGACCAAAGGACAAAAATGTAATCGGTACAAAGTGGATTTTCAGAAACAAGCTAAATGAAAAAGGAGAGGTCATTCAAAACAAAGCAAGACTAGTTTGCAAAGGTTATGCTCAAGAAGAAGGAATTGATTATGGTGAAACTTTTGCACCTGCTGCTAGACTGGAAGGAGTAAGAACATTGTTGGCCTATGCTGCTTTCAAAAATTTCAAGGTGTAGCATCCTAAAATTGCGACACTTGCAATTTCGACTGCATTTTGGTCTTCATGATGGCGATGCAACACGGAACCTGAATGGAGACCCTGAAACTTGTTCATGACACCAAAAACTACATTTCTCAGCACCCTGGCCTGATCCCTCCTTGCACCCTGCTGTCTCGGGAGGTGGGACCATGGCGCCTAGCGCCCTGGTCCTTTAGGACTAGGGCGCCCAGCGCCCTGGTCCCCCAAGACCATGGCGCCCAGCGCCCTGGTCCCTGGCCCTATTTTGGGCCCGGTCTCTTTTGGGTCTCGGGTCTTTATGTTTGCAAATTGGAAAATAATATTTCCTGGTCGGCCTAAGGTCGGGAAAATTAGTCTATCAGCCCTAATTGACAAGTATATAAACTACATTTCCTCTCCCATTTTGGTAAGAGGGAAAAAAGGCGGAAACGATATTCAAGCATTCAAGCATTCAAGCATTCCTTCAAGCAATTGAGCATTTTAAGTCTCCATTCAAGGCTAAGTGTTGCATTCAAGACAAGGATTCAACCATTGAAGAGGAGATCACATACAACATACAACATACAACAACATTTACACCTTCGCATGTAAGAATACAAACATTCTTACAACAAGGTATCAGTACTTGTTTACATTACAAACATTTACATTTACAGCATTCTCATTTCTTGGTTAATTCCAAAACCGGGGTTTGACCTAAAGGCAAACCCCTAATCCCTAACCCCCCAAATCGTCCTCTCTTATCTGTGTGTAGGTTGCAGGTATGCGGCTGTAATTGAAGATCTGGAATCCTTGTGCAGAGACGAACAGATCCCCCTTCGTTTCGCGGATTTTTCGGAGGACCGTGTGCACGCCGGGCGCCATCGTCCCGTCAACTTTCGCTCAAATTTGCAGAACAACACTGTCTCGACATTTTACTGCTAATTCCAGGTTCGTAGCTTCATCTTGTATCCCTATCTCTGTTTATAAGCGAATCTTTCCTACTTTACATGCATTCCTAGTTCAATCATTCTTTCCACATTTCTTTACAAAAGAGGGTATCCTTGATGTCTTGACCCTTGAAACTTATTTAGAATCCAATCTTGCATTGCGTGGGATTGGATCTTGTGGGTTTCAACCCCTCTTTTGAATGTAAAGTCTCCCCTAAGTGAAAACCATCAACCCTAGTGACTCTCCCTTCTCTCTCCTAGGAGTTGGGGAGGGGAGAACAACTAGGGTTCAATTTTTTCCGCTTTACACAAGGTATATCAAATGGATGTCAAATCTGCAATTCTGAATGGAATATTAGAAGAAGAAGTTTTTATTGAACAACCTGAAGGATTTGTTGAATACAAAAATAAAGATCAGGTATGTAAATTGAACAAAGCTTTATATGGTTTGAAACAAGCACCTAAAGCATGGTATGAAAGATTGCACTCTTATTTGATTAAGATTGGTTTTATAAGGACAAGTGAGAACAACAACATGTACATGAAGAATGATGAAAATGGAATACTGATCTCAGCCATATTTGTTGGTGATATTATATTTTGTGGAAATGACTCTTTATGCAAGAACTTTGGAAATGAAATGAGCAAAGAATTTGAGATGTCATTAATTGGTGAGATAAAGTATTTTATAGGTTTACAGATACTGCAAATGAAAAATGAGATTTTCATTACTCAATCCAAGTACATAAAGGAAATCTTGAAGAAATTTGGAATGGAGGATTCAAAACCAGTAAGTACTCCTATGACTACCAATTGTAAATTATCAAAGAATGATGAATCTGCATCTATTGATGAGACACTTTACCGATCCATAATTGGAAAGCTACAATATGTTGTTCACAGCAGACCAGACATAGCACATGGAGTAGGTATAGTTGCAAGATTATCTGCAGATCCTAAGGAAACACACATGACAACAATCAAAAGAATTTTTAGATACTTGAAAGGCACTAAGGATTATGGCTTAGTATATCAGAAAGGAAATGATTTTGATTTAAACATTTATACTGATGCTGATTGGGCAGGCAACATTGATGACAGAAAAAGCACAAGTGGAGGAGCTTTCTTTTTAGGAGAAAAACTAGTGAGTTGGCTTAGCAAGAAATAAGGATGTGTTTCACAGTCAACTGCAGAAGCTGAATACGTTGCTGCAACACTGAATTGTACCAACATTGCATGGATCAAACAACTGTTGGAAGGTATAAATGAGAAAGTTATTGAGCCAGTAACTATATTCTGTGACAATACTAGTGCCATTAATATTTCAAAAAACCCTATTATGCACTCTAAGACAAAGCACATCTCTATCAAATATCATTATCTTAGAGAAGAAGCTCAAGAGAAGAAAGTGGTGTTGGAGTATGTTAGCACAAAGGAACAAATAGCAGATATCTTTACCAAGCCACTACCAAGGGACACTTTTGAATATCTCAGAAGTAAGTTAGGGGTCCTACCCCTATCTTCTACTCACTGACCAAGTTCGGTGAAAGCATCAATCTGATGACTCTATTGAATATCTTTTAGGAGTTGATGCTGCATTACACACTTTAGGATGTTTTCTAAAGGTGTACAGGAATTATTACAGGAAACAATACATGGAACATGAATTAAAGACAAAATGCTCTGACCGAGACTCAATTGCTACACAACAGCAGGAAATCACTTCATACAGAAAGAAATTATGTTTTAGTTCTTTACTTTTTGGCATTGTTGTCAAAGGGGGAGAAGACTAATATCAGGAGAGAAGACTGAGAGCAGACTGACTGAAGATTGGAAAGAAGACTGAAGAAAAGAGGAGAAGTCTAATGTATGGGGGAGAGTATTTCAGCATTTCAACATTTCAGAATCATAGCAATCCGAATCTTTTAAAGGTCAAATCAATTGGTTTTGCCATCAATGCCAAATGGGGAGATTGTTGGCAATATTGCATTATAACAGACAATGAAAGATTGTTGGCATTTCATAAGGATATTGAGAAGGTTGTTGATGATTATGGATATAACTGATTAAAGATGTTTACTGTCTTGATATTATTATTTTGTCATTGATGTCAAGAAATTGATTTTCTAATTCAGTATGATGTTGCCATATCTTGAGAAGTGTGATTTAAAAGAGTATAAAGATGTCGGTAAAAGACACAAGAAAGAATATGATGAATAAGGGGATGAATAAGGTATTCAATGGGCAACTACTACCGAGTCAGACAATGATGAGATCATGATGTTTATATTGTTTTAACATCATACATATGTTTTAAATTATGAAGGTTAATACTATACTATGTTACCAAGCAAGGAACCTAGTCGGTAAACCCTAAGGTTATCGCTATCGGTTAATGAAGGCAGAATGTCTACCAAGTGAAGTTTAGTATTCATTGAGTTACTACCGAGTTGTAACTGAGCTATAACAAAATGCATTAAATGTTTGCATGCGTTATTTAATGAAGGAAGCTGATGAGCTGGAACTGATTAAATGATTGGTGAGCCGTGGATGAAGTTTGTTAATGAATCTAAGGCAATGGAAAGTTGGCATGAAGATCTACAACGCAGATTGAACCGCAATACCTTGGCACAAGTTCCAAGAAATGTATGCAAGTTCCAAGGTAGGGTAAAACATTTTCAGATCGAAAGATGCATTGAACCTAGACAAGATTGAAGATCTGATGGCTATGATTGATCATGGGAAATGTAATCAAAGAGATTAAGTGGTTACCTAATTGTTTATAAATAGGAAACTGTTGATAAACAAGGTATGCGGGCAAGTGTATGCACAAGGATCCTACATAGTGATTACCAAGCACAGAAGCCTGAAGACCTGTTTGAATAACAAAGTATAGAAGCCCAACAGATAGACAAGATTAGTTCTATGTCTAGATTGTATTGAACAAATAGGAAACTTCTTTAGCATTTTAGATGTGAAGTTGCAGATAGATTTTATTACTGTTATTTTGTGAAAGTGACAGAAAATCTCTTAACCGAGTGGACTTAACAGTCTTATTTGTAAAACCCTCTAGCAAGGTGACATTCTGATTGAGTGTTTGAAATCCTTTAACAAGGTCACTTCTAACAAGGTGAAGATCCTAACAGATCTGAGGGAAATCCCTTAACCGGGTCACATCTAGCAATGTGTTTGTAATCTTTAACAGGATTTGCTTTTAACTGAGCATACTCTAGAAGAGTATATTTCTTAGTGGGTTCGAAATCCCACAGTGGTTTTTCCCTATTTGGGTTTCCACGTTAAATCTGGTGTTATGAGGTTTATGATGTTTATATGCTTTTGAGTTTGCATGTTTGACAGTTTTGGTTATATTACTGATATATATGTTACCGAGGTTGAATTTGATGTTTTTATGGAAGATTAAGTTTATATGATTCACCCCCCACCTCTCATCTTGTTGGCTATTGGATCTGTACTTATATTAAGTATCAGAACTATCAAAAAAGTGTGGCAATCTAGAATCTAGTGGAAATAGATGCAAAATTAGATCCAAAGTTAATGAAGCCACCTTCAAATGCTACTCAAAGGTCTCAAAGCTAATTATAAATCTTAACAAATTTATAGGTGAGAAAGAACAACAAATTTTGAATGTGACCTCATAGAAGATGATGAGACATCGGTTTTATTATCAAATCAAATGATCAAAGACTGTTTAGATCTCAAATATGAAGATTCACTTAAGATTTTTATGCTTCATGGATATCATATTTAAACCCTCATTATGTTTCAACTAGTAAGTTTAAGGCCTCTTGTGAAAACAACACAATACACATTACTCATTTAGTTATCATTGCATAGTCAAGACCTGATATAAAGAACCTTGGGGTAGTTATTTATTTATTTATCAAGATCTATTTTCCTTTCAAGAGGGATAGTATACTTAGTATCTTATCTACATTGTGCATGCAAAAATACACATCAATAAATTGGTCCTAGAAGGGGGGCACAAATCTAAGACAAGCTAGAAATTATAAATAGAAAAATCGTCACTAGATCTACTTCAGTTGATAAATATTTATTTTTAGTTGATATAAAAAAAAACTAGGAAAGACAAGGGAGTTTCCTGCCATAGTCATGCACAATCAATACAAGTTCTTTTGGAAAGTTTTCGATTCTTTTAGCAAACCCTCCTCCTCAAATGACTTGGTTTGCAAACAATCATTTCGCTATCTAGTTTAACACCTACTATGGCATGCCAACAAGCCTTAATAATTTGCTCAAAATTTCATGTTAATGAACCCAATAGGACTGGTAAAGAACATATAAAGATATTTGAGGACACATTGTATAATTGGCAAATTCAATATGAGGATGTATCATGTTGACTATTTCCCTATTAATTTCCTAAGGAGACATCTTACCAGATCATATAGTTTCCCACATAATCCATCTCCTCTTAGGATCATCTAAAGAATGTCTTTTTGGGGGATGTTTAGGAATCCAATCGAACTAACTAATCTTTATAGATAATTTTTTAAATTAGGCGGCAAGATAATAAAATTACCAACACCTTTGATTTCAATAGGTTTCATAAGTCTTATACCTTCCTTGAACACTTGTACAACATTGGTAATATTGTAGAAATGCAAGATTGTTTCTTAGTGTTAGACAATTTGATGTCACTTTCTTTGTTATGAGAGCCCATTCAACACTAGCTTAACTAAAGCTTATGTTAAAGTGGTTAAAGTTAATTTTGAACTAGCATAGTATAGGGTTGGTCCTATGAATCACATTGACACTCTTGGAGCCAAACCAAGCTTTGACCCATCATATCCATGTTCGCAGCCCAATGCCAATAACTACATAGATTATGGTAGTTCATATGGGGAAACCTATTCATAAGTTCTTGCTTCACAACCACCATTGTATTTGTAAACTATAGAGGCTTCACACATAGAGGCTCATGAGGAGAAAGATGAGATTAAATAATTGTTTGAACAAATGAAGAAGTTGACTACATATGTGACCTACCTTCATAATCAAAATATTTATTTGTAGCACAAGATCATTACTATAGTTTTTAAAAGGATTTTTCAACCCTTCCTTTTATCACTCCGTCTTTTGAAGTTTGTTTTAAATCATACATTAGTTTAGGAACAACCTCAAGCTTATTATCAGTTCAAATGATCAAGAGTATTTTTCAAATCTCAAATTTGAAGATTAACTCAATATTTCTATACTTCACACATATCATATTCAAACCCTCGTTAAGTTTCTATCTAGTAAGTATAAGGCCCATTGTGAAAACAACAAAATACACATTGGGCACATAGTTATCTTTGTATAGTTAAGACCTAACATAGAGAACCTCAAGTTAGTTATTTTTTGATTTATTGAGATTCAATTTCCTTTCAAGAGGGGTATAATACTCAAAATTGTATTAAGTTGTACATTGAAAAAATAGACATCAACATCATCTATCACTGTTGGAATGTACATGACTCCTAAATATCAAGATGCTAACTCATAGATAAAGAAGATGGACTCTCTAAATTTGGATTAGGAGTCATAGAATGTGAAGTCTTAATGGAAATTCTCTACATTAGGAGAATTATCATCAAGAGGAGTCTATACGTCATTCAATCTCTTTTAAATAATCAAGAATCGTATTTTTTATGATCATATGGTTGAAAAATATTAAGAGGTACAAGACAAGATACAAGAAGATCCTCTAAAAATGGAGATTGTGTCTCTAATCATCTCCCAAAATTTGGTCCAAATGTTACTCAAGAACTCAATGCAAGTGACCTGGCAATCTAGTTATTGATATTGACATAACAACTAATCAATCCTATCATATATTCATTCATGTTCTTTCATACAATTCAAAAAAGAATGTGGTTTTTAGAACAAGTCCATAATATAGAGAAAAAGATGGAGCCACCTAAAATATGTTAGGATTCTAGCTCGAAATGACATATAGTTCTATCTATCCAATTTGATTGTAGAAAGATGTATTTTGATACCCATGATTATCTCCTAAATTTTTGTCACATAATAGACCAATCAAGAGACTCAATTCAACAAAAGAAAATATAGAATCACGAGACTAACCCCCACCCCCAAATTCACTTAATGAATGATCCCATTAGAAATATATGATCTAAAACTTTATACACAGTGCAATTATAGCTATGACTAAAAATTCAATAAAGTGGTCTTGATCTTGATGTATAAAGATGCCAATTTTGGCCACAAACTAAAAATGCAATTTTGTGATAGAACAAGATCAATCAGATTGCATCACTATAAGTACACAAAATATGCACGTTTAAAAAATGCACCAATTTTTTTTACCATATGAGCTTGAATGGAACCCCGAGAAATCCCAAAATAAGAAATTAACAACAACTGTGAGAATACAACTGATGAAGCAATGGGTTTTTGGATGAAGAACCACCACAGTCACACGACATAGTGGTGATGTCAACAAACACCACATGATATAATATGCTCTTCGGTGAAATATCCTATTAGGAGGTTGAAACTACCAAATTGTCCCAAAAAAGGCTTATTTTTGAAAAATTGTTTATATGCATTGGGAAATTACCTCATACCACAAAAAACTAGTTATCAGCTTGGGTGTTTTCATTATCGAATTCTATTTTCTAGGTGGGAATATAGGGATTGATACCTATGTTAATGAGAGAAGTAGGTGTTGTTGCTATCAATACTAATTGATATAGCTAGTGGTGGAAAGGCCAATGGCCACCACCATCTTATTATTGGTTGTGCTACCATGTAGAGCCCCTACAAGGATCCATACCCTACTATTAGCTCTATGTAGGGTGCAACAAGTACCTTGTTGCATACTAAATAATTTTTATTTATTTTTAAATATAAATAATTTTCTTCTATCATTCATATTTGCTTACACTAGCACTAAAATTGCTAACACCAAGAATGCTTTTCTTGCATAGAGAATATTTGTTATGGTACAATCCATACAAATTGAGAGTGGTGAAATTTTCTCTAATGGCTTGAGGCAAAGTGTTGTAAAAATTTAATGAAAATAATATTGATCTTTGGGTTCTTGGGTCTTTTAAGTGTGATGGTAGAGTTATATTTGACTTAAAATATATAGCTATCCTCCAAATTTGTCTTTGTAGAACTAGCCTCTAATGTCCAATTTGGACAAATTAAAAGGCTAAACTAACTTTTGTAGATGCTCTAGACTCAATGATCAACTGATATTTGCTTCATCAAGCTCCAAAAAAGCACTTGCAATGCAAACATAGAAAGAAGAAACTTCATAAATGTGGCAATTCTATCAAGTTTGTATGAGTATCAAAGTCATCATTTTCTTTAGACCTAATGATTGAAGGGTCGATTCACTCTCTTCACTCAAGATTTAGGTGGAGTTAGGAAAATTTCAAAAGTCTTATCTAATAAAATATGGCTCCAAGTTATTTAGAAGTAAATCCTCGATTATGAAATTATTGTTTATAGGTGCAAAAGATGCTTTTGAAGTAGGGCATGTTATTATGGATTACCCTTTGGGTAAACCAAACATCCTATATAGACTAATTAATGGAAGGACACATTCTAATTGAATTTACTAGTTAAAAGGATTGTGTTAGAGTCTTGAAATAATTTTGATATGTCCTCTCCTTCTCCTCCCCTTAATTCACTCTTGAAGATAGGTAATTAAATAAACCTATATTACAAATAGATATAGCAAAAAAAAATTCCTCCTTCCCTTTCTTGCCATGTCAATGTTGTTTGATCCTCCCTAATGATGACTATTCATTATCCCTTGCTTGCCAAGTTGGGTGTGAGAGAGTCTAGTAATAAAAATGGTGGCACTGTTCATTCAAATTCCTCTACTTCTTTGCTTCCCCTTCCTTCTATTTTCTAGAACAAGTATTACTATGTGGCCCTTGAGTTTAACTCAAGTTAAGGAACGAGGCATACACGCAATCATTCTAGACTCAAAAAATTTGGACACTTAATAATCAATTCGACTCTACTCAAAAATAGAAAAGTTGCTCATAAAAACAACCATTAGGACATATGGTACTTCATTCTCATATAGAGAAGGGTTTGGCTTAATTTCTTCAAGCATGCATGTTGATGTTGAATATTTCACGTGCATCTCTTTTTTTAAGTTGTTCTTAAGTTGGGGCATGGTAATAAATCTTTAGATTTCAATAAAAAAAGAAAAAAAATCCTCTTGTTTATTTCTATAAAGAATTTAAAATTTAACAATTCCACTTTTAAAAAACTCGTGTATCACTATAATTTAAAAAAAGATAATTTAAATATAAAATTAACCTAAAATTTTAAAGATTGAAATATTTATTACTTATATATATTGAAGAGGAACAATTTTACCATTAGAAACTTCACTTTTCCATATGAACAAATTTGAAAGAATCAATGTTGGCAACCAAACCATAACTTTGTCCCTTGTAATAGTGGCAATGTGATTTAAAGTTGTGATTAAAGCCTAGATTCCTTTAAACTTACTAATTATTTATAAAAAGTTTGTCATCCCAATTTTACATATTAAACAACAAAAAGATAATATTTTTAAAGTTAAATAAAAAAACAATTCAATTGTTTTTTTTTATTGGTAATGGACAGAAGCAACCCCCTTGTGGGATTTGGTTTTGTGAGCTCTTTTTCAAGAGCACAAATTCAATTGTTTTTGGAAGGTTTTATATTAAATTTATAGAATTGATTTAATTATATGAGTCTTAGACTAGAATCTTTCTATTAAGAATTAAGAGTATATGTTTCAATAAATCTATGAAGAAGTAAAAACATTAGACATTATATTTAAAAAATCTTTATTGAAATAAACTTACAATTAATTAATTTTTTTAAATTAAATAACTTGTAATTTATTTATAAAATTAAATAACTAAAAAATTCTTTAAATCAAAATTTTCTAAATGCCAAAATTCAAAACCATTTTAAAATAGATTGAAATCATATTTTAAAAAAAAGAAGAGTAAATACTCTCCAAACCTCTCTAACTTTATTTAATAATTAAAAACATACCATAAATCCACTCATATTAAGCCATAATGCACGACAGATTGCAAAGCATGTGACCGACAGATGTACACGTTCTTCGTGACTAACTTACGAGAGATTTTATTGGCCCAAGACTAATCCCAGCGTACAACTGGAATGGGGGAGCTTAAACGTGTGGGCGCCTTAATCCAAGGCGTGAAGGAAGATCGAAAGACTACAAGCTTTCATTTTCTTTCAAATTCACATTCAATGCAAGCTGTACACCATTGGAAATATTAAGTAGCTGACTGTACCCAATAACATATAAACAAAGAACAAATTACAGTTGTATTTGCTGGCAACATCAACAGTTGTAGGTTGCAGTGGGCGGTGATTAAATTTGGTTGGGTGTATGTTAAATGCTGGAAAAATATTTTGGGTCCTCCAAATATTGAATAAAATATACGAGGTTTTGGGTATCTTTGTTGAGTGGAGAATCTTGGTGGGCTGCCGGTTGAGGTCTTTGATCAGAGACTTGGGTGCATGTCTAAAGAATTTTTTGCAATTTGGTGCTGAGATCTGATAGAGCTTGGCGGAGTTTTGTGAGCGAGAGAGAGGGGATTTTTTGTTTTAGGAAGCTGAAAGGTGTTAAGTCAAAACAGATCTGTCATTTTCAATTTGTTATCTGGCTGTATTTTTGAGCTTGATAGCAGGATTGACTGTGTTTCTGAGCTTGATAGCAGGATTGACTGTGTTTCTGAGATTGATAGCAGGATTCAGTGATACCCATTATAACGAGTGACAATCATTGATCGTGCTATAAGCATCTGGACTGGTTAGAGATTTTGAGGTTGGGGTTGATGTATTGGTCATAAGCTGAAATGCAAGTGTGATATGAACAGATCTGAGGGTGATTTGGTCATTTAAACAATAGTTGCAATTCATTTTGGGATTTGATATCTTATTTATGTTCCTTGTGTAACCTAGTTGCAGCTCTGGTATAAGAGTTTGACAGCGTCTATTCAGCATTGGATTGAGTGGGGGGATTGATATATATATTACCTGTAGCGAAAGCAGAGATCTTGGATTGTTGTTTCTGAGGGTACCCGAAAATGCATATGCATGCAAAATCAGACTCTGAGGTGACCAGCTTGGCACCTTCATCTCCTACCAGATCACCTAGGAGACCAGTTTACTATGTGCAGAGCCCTTCAAGGGATTCTCACGATGGGGAGAAGATGTCCTTTCAGTCTACTCCCATACTCAGCCCCATGGGGTCACCCCCACATTCAAGTTCATCACTTGGAAGGCATTCCAGGGAGTCATCAACAAGCAGGTTTTCTGGGTCATTGAAGCCTGGCTCTAGGAAGGTACAGCCTCATGATGGCCGCCATGGGAAAGGAAAGGGATGGAATCAATTCAGTGCCATTGAAGAAGAGGGGGAGTTTGATGAGTCCGAAGAGAAGAAATGGCCCAGGCGTTGTTATGTACTTCTTTTCATACTCTGTTTTGCAGCGCTTTTTACTGTGTTTTCTCTCATCCTGTGGGGCGCCAGTAGATCCTTCAAGCCAGAAGTTACAGTGAAGGTACCCTGGAAGATCGTTATGTTCTTGTTAAGATCATAGGAAATATTGCAAAGATCGCGACTATTTTCTTTTTCTTTTTAATTCTTGGGTTTATGTTAGATCCATAGCAATTTTTCTACATTTCAAATCAATGCAAAACTAAAGTTTAGGTTAGTCAATAACCTGCTTATCGTCATTGAATCTTGGGATTGAGATTCATGTAGTTCATGTATAGTTTGAATATGTTATAGGTTAGGTCTTTGGCTGTAAGATAGAATCTCTTAATGGGTTTGGTATGTAGGCAATGTTAGGCACAGGTGTAAAGAAATTCTGGACTATGTTGGATGCATGCAAAGAAATAGCCTCTTGGATGGTTTGTAATTTGTCTCTAGGGTGTTTAGTTTCTTGGGTTCAGGGAAGACATCAGGTCGTCTACCTGTGGATGTATTCATCGAGGTAAAACATAAGGGAAAAATCATGGAGTTGAGATCAGGTCTTTACTTATGATGTACAGAGCAGATTTTTTTCTTAAGCTCTGGATTATATGAATTTATGGGATAGTTTGATTGATGTAAAACTATCTCTATCTGTAAGGCAGAATCTGTCTGCAGCTAACAGGCATTTTGAAGAATTCAGATGAGTATATAGCCCATGCCTTATAAATTTTCGTGGTAGGATTTATATAGTATAATCGTATTGTCAGGTCTTTAGATTTCTATGAAGTTGTAAACGTTATTGCTTACTTGTCTGTAGGACTATACAGAACAAATTTTTAGTTCTTTAAGGGATTGAGATTAATGAAGAGATCAATATAGATATTATGGCCAGGAGGCTGCAGGGTGTAGATTGTATAAATTTTAAAGGCATGTGTATTCTGCGGAAGATTTTTCTTGTAACAGAGTAATAATCCGTCTAAATATATGGCTATGTTGCGGCTTCTGTTGTATCGTCCTGTGTTAAGCATTTTGTTTTTTACGGTGTCTGCCCAATCTCGTGCTTTTGCTAGAGCCTATTGCAGTGATATTAGTGTCAGTACATGATCGCCCATTTTATTTTGTTTTCGTATAATTTTGTGCTTGATTTCAAAAGTAGATTAATGCCAGTATCAGATCAATGTCTATTTTCTGATGATTAGGGCTGCAGAATTTTAATGGCTAGGTTTTCCAGGGCTTTGAGATTTTGTTAGATATTGGTACATTAATATCAATATTATGGTGATGAGAGCCAGAAAGTTGTAGATCCTATAACTCTAGGAATGTTGGATCTGCCATGGAAGGAGATTAACCCTTCAAACACAGGAGTAACCTTTGTAAATATGTAACGAAGATACTGTCTTTGTTGCATCATCTCTAGCTTTAAGAGGAATTGTATGCACTCTGTTCGACACTTTGACCTGCTTGATATTTCAATCTTGTTCTTTAGCTACTTTTCTCACTTTATATTAGTACCGCTCATGCATGAGTCCTATTGTAGTTCATTTATCAATGGTTTATGATAGTTCTGCGCATATATTCCAGTTCTCTATCAATGCAACTTTGTTTCTGATTTCAAAATATCAATGACCTTACCGGAGATTCAGAATAGTGTTCATTTGCATGCTAGAAACATGCTGAGCAATGTATTCTTTCTGGGTTGGGGATTAACACAAGGATTGTGCCTTTGTTTGCCATGTATTTTATGTAGATATGCATTTGCAGAATTTGAAGATGGCTTTTATATGAGACACTTTGATATGCATGTTAGTGATTGAGAATGAGATCCTAATGGCATTCCATTGAAAATGCAGAGTATTACGTTCAATGATTTCTACATTTCTGCGGGCTCAGACGCAACTGGAGTGCCCACCAAGATGATTTCCATAAACTCAACTTTAAGACTCTCCTTCTACAACCCTGCTACTTTCTTTGGAATGCATGTGACTTCCACACCATTGGATCTGATGTACTATCAGCTAGCAGTTGCATCGGGCCAGGTAAAAACCAGTCTGTTGATTTTACTTAGTGTTTAACACTGTTTTTCTGTAACTAGATTCAATGAAGTGAAAATTTTATTGTTTTATGCAGGTGAACGAATTTTATCAGCCAAAGAAGAGCCGCCGAACGGTAAATGTGGTGTTGCACGGTAACAAAGTTCCTTTATATGGAGGTGGTGCAACTTTGACTAACTCAGATGCAAATGGGGACATTCCACTGGATTTAGCTTTTTCAATCAGGGCAAGGGCTTATGTTTTGGGGAAGCTTGTAAAGCCTAAATTCCGCAAATACGTTCAGTGCAACATCACTCTTGATTCAACCAAGCTGATGAAGGTTACATCACTGGCAAGGTCTTGCCAATATGATAAGTAGAAGAATAGCACACAAGGAGGGAAGAATGTTTTGACTTAGTATTAGTTCTCAGAGTCTGAGAAGCAATGCAGTATATATTTATGTGTCTAGTTTTTTTTGTCAGCATAAATCATGTATTTTCAAGGCTACGGGTCTTGGTTGCCTTAACCTCCCCATTTTCCTGCAAATAATGTATCTATGACCACATTTTCACTATTTGTACTAATATGTGCTTAATACTCAATTGAAGGTTAAGCATAGATCCGTTAAGGATTCCGGGGTTACTAGATAGTGCTAGAGAGTTTTTGAGCAAAAGGGAGAATAGGCAACATTCCTTGAACCATGTGGGAAGGTTGTTAATGGACACAACAAATAAAAGCTTGAAGCTTTGTGCAGAATGAAGAAACAAATTGCTGTAGACAGACAGATTGATTTAATTTATTAATTTTGTTTATCTTTAGCTTTGAAGAAGACAAACATTTGGCAGCTTTTGCCATAGACATCTCTTATGGATTTTCAGTAATTTTATTTTCTGAGAAATTTGTGATGAATAAATCAAAGTTCTGTACACTCAGCTCTGTCGAATATTTCATCAAAATCACTTTCCACACAACTGTACCTTTCATTGGATTGACAAGAAGACAAAGGAACTTCTGGATTGACAAGAAGACAAAAGGAATTTTTTTTATGTTCCAAGAATGAAGAATAAAATAGTAGTAGCACTGTACCTACTGAACATGGATTGCGATCAAAGATGTCCAACTGGTAAAACACATATATTTAACTCACTGGCTTCTTAAACGAAATTTGTACCATGAAGATAGTTCCTCTGAAGTAGGCACAATATAACTGATCAGGATAGTAGAAGAAAGGAGGGTGATTGTCTGAATAAGGCTTCTTTTTTCAAGTCTAGTTTGTTGTCAAACCATTCTTCTATTTTCAAATCTAGTTTTTTGTTAAATATTCCTGGGATTTTTTGGCGGTTTTCTGTTTTGCATTGATCTGCTCCGATTTTGTCTGTAAGGCACTTACATAAAGATTTTGAGATTTATAATTATGTCACGATAATTTTCTACTCCCAATAATTATATGCATTTCCTTGACATCCAATATATTATCTATCAATTGCATTCTGCCCCAGTGTGGACGCATTCGATTTTCTTTGAGAAAATATTTTGGTAGGGCCAGGCTTCTGAATTGAAGTCGGAGTCATTCACCCACCGACAAGCGCATTTAAAGTCTTCCGTTGAAGCGGTGTTGAATGTTGTATCAGACTTAATTTAACTCTTCCTGGTACCAATCTGTCGCTTGTGAAAGCTCCTGTGGATTCGGTCTGTGAATCAATTGTTATGTATGATTCTTATCAAATGATTTTATTGTAGTTCAAATGTGCTCTAGTCTTTCAAATGTGCTCGTCTTTCCAACAATATGATCGGGGACAGAAGCTTCATCTTGGACTTATAGGTAAACAGACTATGTTTTGACACCCATTGACATAAATTAATGGGTCCATCAACATGATCTAGCACAGAAGTTTCATTCTGGACTAATAGTCTGTGGTTTTGATACCCACAGACATAAATCGATAGGTCCATTAATTTTTCCATCATCTTCTTGTGTAGATGGACAATAATTTGTCATATTGAGAAGCTGGAAAAAGTACCAAATCAGGCATGTAATATACCATATTTATATAGTATAAAGGCAGACAATTATGAAACTAGCAAACTTAAAAGACAGCAGTGTAGATACTGAGTTACAATTGATGTTTATTAATTAAATCAACTTAATTACATATTTTGGTACAACTATCTTGGTTGAGTTATGGATTGAGTATCTATTTTGTCAAGTTGTTTGTAACATATTGATCTCCATCTCTATGATGATAAGGTGATGATAAGGTCACACACTCAATAAGATTTGATTTCTGTTGGATTTCGTGGATAAGATTTGATCTCTGTTGGATTTGATGGTGGATTTTAAGGACCACAAACATTACATAATGAAATAATCATATGAATATATAATGAAATAATCATATGAATATATAGTGACAATTTATATATATATATAGATACAATTGAATAAACAAAAGTTGTATTTGTTATATAGATACAATTGAATAAACAAAAGTTGTATATGTAACCAAGGTGAATTAATTTGCTGTCAGTTTATTTATACCATATTCATTCATCATGATGGTCTATGCTAGTGAGATACAGATGATAAGACATTCATGACACTCAATGAAGTTGTCGTCCTTTTTTTCTTTTCTTTTCTTGTTTCCTATCTAATGAAGTGGAGGTTTAGAATATGTTTCCTACACTAATATATGAGAGGAGGTATATGCCAAAAATAAATTAAAAAATTCATTATATAATTACAAGAAAGTAAACATAAAAGTAACACTTAAAAAAGGTTTTACATTTCAAAATAATTTAATCTATTATTCAGTTTTTAATGGTTACAATACATTTCAAGAACTTTAAGTCTTTGAAGAAATCTAAAGCAATTTTTTTAGTGTAATAGTATTTTTAAAATTTATTAGAAAATCTTCATCTTGAGTGCTTAATAAATGAGAGAAATGATTTATAGAACCATCAAATAGTAATTAGGAAACAGTGAGTTACAATCAATTAAAGTGTGGCATCCAAAACTCTAGTGAAAATAGGTTATAAAGTAACATATTCTTTCCATTTGCTTAGGCAATTTATTTTCATTCTATTATTTTTCAATCAAGGATGTTTTATGATGTGTTATAATATATTTTTATATTTTCAATGTAGAAACCTATTTTTTAGAGGTTGCAAGTCCTTTTTTTTTTTTTTTAATCTCAAAATTTGGTATTCCCTTTTTTAATTGAAAAGCTTTAAGAAGTTCACGTTGTAATTGACTTGCTTTGATAGAGATCCATTTTGACACCTTTTTAGGCTAAAATTGATTTTTAAAGCCTCAAAATTTATATTCTTGTGTTTTGTATTTTGAAAATTATTTTAATATTTAATTTTTTAGTTTTTACATTATGATGGAATGTTAAGATACCTTTCCCAATCTTCTCACTTGTAGAACTCTTTGCAAGAGCAAGGTGAATACCAAACCTATCAATTATTTGCAAGGAGCTAAGAGGCTTATAAATTTGTTGCACCTCTTGAACTTCTCTATGTTGGTAACTTCATAATTTTATCTATGAGTATCAATTTTTTAAACATCATTCTAGCGTTGAGCATTTATTTCTCCCTTTCATTACTTTCTAGACTCTATTTTTTCACCACTCCCTCCTCCTGACCACTATCATCACTTACTACACAAATATTTAAATAAAATTGCTCCTTTGTCATGTCTACTTGAAACACGCTTAACTCTCAAATTAGGTCATCTAAGCTTGTTCCCTAATCATAATTAACAACATAGAAGCTTTTACATTTCAAAGTACCCATTGATCATCTTCGCTTCTTTCTTAATGACATGGATCCTTACTCATTCTACCTTAAACATAAAACTACGGAGCCTATATGCATATCATCTATGATTCCTATTCTCCCCCATTGTACCAATGCCCTTTCACCACAAGAAATATTAGATACACACCCTCCTTGGTCTCTTTGCATCTCACAATATTATCTCAATATTCTCCTCCATTGTACCAATGCCCTTTCACCACAAGAAATATTGGATACACACCCTCCTTGGTCTCTTTGTATCTCACAATATTATCTCAAAATCTTAACATGATATTCTAGCTTTCTTATGGATGCTTCTCTACCTCACCATGTTTTCAACCAACTTCATCCCTCTTCAACATGAATTTTACATAATAAACCTTTATAACATCATCAAAGAGAACACATGAACACTAAAGAACCTTACTTCCTTATCACATGGATCAAATCTTCAAGCAAAAGCTGATGGCCATGATGCTCAAGTAGAAGAAGCCTTCACTAACAAACCCATCGCCTAAATTTACTACAATTAAAAGAGATCATTGGTGGTAAACTGACTGTAAACTTTTAATATATAGTATAAAACAAAATGATGATCAAAGAAAAATAGATGTTTAAATATATAGCAGTGGCAGTCATTTCAGAAGCAGACAAGGAATAGGAATCCGAGAAATGGTAAATGCATCTGCTTTACTTCTCACAAGGGAATATCACAATAAGCACAAGCCTCACGCTTTGCTCGCTTAGATTAAAGGTTTTTGTCACTAGTGGAGTTTTTCTTTTTTCTTAATCAACAATTTGGTAGACTATTGATAGGTATGGCTTAGATTTTAGTCAAACCTGGAATAAGCACATATTAAATTCCTCTTTTTATCTCTAAGAAAGTGATATTCTAAACATGTACAGTCTTCTGTATTGCGACATAAGCATCATCTGGGCCTGCAAATTTAAATATTCACTGGAATAAAATCCTTTTCTCAAGGGTCCCTGATACAATTATGTGAAATACTTTCCATCCATTTTTTTAAAACTCAAGCTAACATAAATGTCAAGAGAAAAGATCCGGTACATCAGATTTTTAATAAAATATTTGGATTTTTTGGTTATAGTTATAATGACTGTTCGACGAGTTGTTTTTTTGCAGTTGCACAAAGGTGCAAAAATGGTCATTTGGAGGTATCTCCCGACAAATTTGTGCAACTGCTCAATACTACATATTCCTCTAATAAATGTTTCAATCAATTGCAATACACAAATGCCTCTCATGCTGACCAAAAAAATTGCACAATTTCTCCAATTAAATAATCAGTAGTAAACTACACATGCACAAGTAGACATCAATTGATATATGTGAAATATTTTAGTGAGGTTTAAATTATCATGTATTGGGTTATTTACATAGTTCCACAAAGTTTCCTAATGGGAGGATGTGGGGACCAAGGGCTTAAATTTGAGGATAGTGAGGGGACAATGAGGGACCACAGCGAAGCGGTGGTGGTGGGGTGGTGATGATATAAAAATAGAGGTCAATTGAAATAATTTAGGCAAACTCTATAATATAATATTTGTGTGATTGCCCCATGAAAGGCAACTTAGTTTTCAAGAAGTTAAAGGTTGCAACAAGTGACCAAGTAATGACATGTGCCATATAACAAGTGACCAAGTAACATCTCCGACAAAGGTAAATCTTTTCCTCCAATAAAAACAAGTGCCACTTAGTGGCTAGTACTTGCCGTTTAGATTTGTAATAGTAATTGAGTATGCTTTTTTGCAAACAATTAGCAAATACAAGAAATTAATAATTTTGTAACCATAACTTTAATTGAATTCTAAACCCTAATTAAGTTGTAATCTTATTTGAACCCTAACTATAATCTCTAACCTAAATTGAACACTAATCTTAACCCTTACCCCAACCTTATTTTAACTCTAATAAAAGTCCTCTCTCTAATTCCAATTATAACTCTAATCTAAATTCAATTGTATTTCTTATCTCTTTGAATCCTAACTTCAATTTAACTTTATGTCTAACCCTTATCCTAATTAAATCCTTACCCTAACCATGTACATATAATGTAATAAATAAATGAGAGGCTTAGTAAAACTATTAATTTTATAAATGTATGCAAACAATATTTAATTTTCTTCAATTAAGAATACTATAACTCATCTAAAATTTAATATTTATTTGAGAATGTGATTAGTGAACCATAAATTATACTTAAATAGTAGTAAAGAAAATTTAAATATTTACTTTTAGCAAAAGAGAGGAAAGTGAGAACAAACATTAAACATTATTGTTTTGTAATATATTACATTAATAGAACATAATACTAACGTAACCAACCAAGAGCTATTTAAACTATTTAAAAATTGAAAAAAAACATTCTAAAAAAAAATTCATAGATATAATTAGTAGAAGAGCAATTGAATAGTAACAGAATAGAATAAAAATTATATTTATATATATTAGAAAATTTACATCTGAAATAAGTACAAACAAATTGCCCTACTCTTTGAAATCCACGGAGATTCCTCTTTTCGGAGTTCTTTCTGAGCTAACAATCTTGTGTTCCTTTCTAGAATGTGCCTTTTTAAGTCCGTAGCTCACTTTTATGTCTTTCCTGGAGCTGTTCTCCCTTGTTTTCTCCCAGGTTGTGGATGCCTGCAGCTGCAGGTTTTATGTTTATTCCCAAAAGCTATTTTTAACACTTTCATTTAATCTTGAGTTTGTATCATACATATAATCATTCATGTCTCTAGAATTGACTAAGTTTTTTATCTCTATTTTTTTTTTTCCAGTAAAATGAAGATTTTGAGAGCTGATTGTATATGATTTTTTAAGTTAATTACAAAGGTTCTAAAGTTGTTACATTTTTATCTATAATGTTCAAAATGCATTCAAAATATTTTCTTATGAGTGGTTTGGTAAAAATATCTACGAGCTATTATTTAGATTTGTAAACTTGAATTTTGATTTCTCTATGTTCTACGAGCTTTCTTATGAAATGATACCTGAACTCAATATGTTTGTTTCATCTAAAGAAAATATGATTCTTTGTTAGGGCTATTGATGATACATGCTCAGTGTTGACTATGGTGTTAGCACAGACAATGGTAGGAGTGTTGACTATGGTGTTAGCACACACAATGGTAGGAGGCCTAAGACATATCTCCTCTATTGAAAAGTGAGATTCCTCACTCCAAGGTTATTGAAGATCAAGTCTTGGTTGTGCAAAATAAATCAATGGGAACAATATGAATGTTTTTCAAGGGCATTATTGGTATGTTGACACTTCAAGATAGATCTGAAAAAATGGATTTTTGAATTCTTCTCACAATTTAATGGTCTAGTTTTGGTGTTTTCTGAAATAAACTTTCATAAATCACAAATTAAAATAACAAAATCTATTTTAACATCCTAGTTGATTAACTATCTCGAAATGAATAACAAAAGATATAGAGCAAGAAATGAAATAAATGAAAAGTAAACAACTATCAAACAATGACAATTATAAAATAACTTACTAAGTATGATGATCAAATTAGATTGAAGGAAATCACAAATATACAAATTATAATATCACAATTCATATATAAATGCAATGCAATCATCCAAAGAATAAACTTAAACAATCAGATTATCATAATTCATCAAATCATACAACCATTACGCATGCACACATATGAGACAAATTCGTCCTCAAGCATGTAAAACACAATCCATCCTAGTTATCTTTTCAAGCAAAGTCACTTATGCAATCACCAATACCATCTAAAGATGTGTTTGAACAATAACACAAACAACTGAATAACTGAATCTCAAGTTTTATTTGAATTCAAATTTGCCATGCTTAACAAGAAACCACACTGAAAATGTATAATTATTTTGCTAAAATGTCTACAATGAAAATTGTAGACACCTGAAAATATCCTAACTTAATTATTTATGTAATTAATTCACTAAGATTCTTCTTTCTAATTTAAATAAATAATTTTTAATTATTTAATCTCGCCTATTCCCTAAATTAGATAAATATTTATATTTATTTAATTTATCTAGCCCTTTCGTCTATTAATTAAATAACTATTTTTATTTATTTAATTAATTCATTTATCTTTTTGTTCTTTAATCCTAGCCCTCCAACTTGTTCGCGTGGATCATAATCTAAATTCGTGGACATGTGACAAGTGTCAAAATGCTCTTCATCCACTCATCCTTTCTTCAAAATCAACCCACTGCTTAATCATATCACTCCATTTCGAATTAACCTCTTATCTCATTCAACCTTATCTTCTACCTTTCCACCTCTTAATCTTCTCCCTTCATCTCTACCTCCCCCTCAACTCCTGTTGATTCTCTTTCATCTATGTGATCCTGGTCAATCATCTTTTAACCTCTTAATCTAAAGCCTCCATTTTATGGCGATCTCTATGAAAGAGGCTTCTTCTTCTCATTCTACATCACACATAGCTTGGACATACCTATACCTTGTCAAAATCTATCTAGAGCTTACATCATCACAATTATAGCCTTACATCATCACAATCACATTCGTTCCACTTTGAGCTCTTGTAAAAGTGCATACAAATATAAGAGAAAACACCATCAAATACAAGATCATGGAGGATAGTAGAACAATGGAGACAAGCCTCTCTTGCATGTGAAGGTATAGCTTTGTTTATTTCATGTTATTTGCATGCATTTGTAGTTCTCTATTGGTTGTTTATTGAATGATTTTATAGATATATGGTTAGTGGTTGGATTTTAGAGTTTACAAATAGGTGACAATTTAGCTTTCACATTTTGGCACACCGAGTGGGACCATAGTCCCTTCATACTAATCGTTTGTTCGTTGTTTTGAAACATTTTTGGAAGTTGAAGGTTTAATTCGCAATGGTTTTCTTTTCAACATTTTTCCAGGATATTGTCGCATTTTTGTCAAATCTTACTACATTTTTGTAGGATATTGCCACATTTTTTTGTTTTCAACTATGGATTTGTAGTTTTTGTTTTGTTGTGTTTTTGTAGATTTTTGTTAGTTTTTATTGCATTTTTACAAGGTTTTGTTGCTTTTTTGTTTGCAAGTTTCCAAGGTTTTAGATCCACCCTCATCCATTTTTGTAGCACCTTTTTGCATTTTTGTCAAGTTAAATGGCATTTGTGGTAGGGTATCATTGCATTTTTTCTTTACAAGTTTCTGGGGTTTGTAGGATTTTTAGTTTTCTAACAGTCTATTTCTTCTTATGTTTTTTTATCAATCCTGCTATGTTTTTTGTCAAATTCCACTGCATTTTTGTGCATTTTGGTTGAGTTTTTGTAGGTGCAAACTTTACAGGTTCCCAAGTTCTTTCTGTGTTTTTGTTGGCTCTAACAATATTTTTGTAGCATCTTGTGTCCTTTCTATCAAGTTTTGGTGCATTTTTGTTAGGTATTTCTACATTTTTACTTTTTGTTTTTGTGTTTCTCTTCTGTTTTAGATTCTACATTTTTAGGTACATCATTTTCTCTTAAGCTAAGCCTAGGTACTAACAAGTGGTGCAACTATTCTATTAGTAATCTAAAAAGTAAAAAATTTAAAGAATGAAATAATCATTTGTAAATCCAAGTTTAAATTTCTTTTTTCTTTTTGCATTGTGTGTTTGCATAGATTAGAACACATTTCATTTCTTAAAGGTGAATGAATGAGTGTCTTTCATGTTTGGAGTGCTTGCACATCTATCCAGGTGTACCCAAATTGTTACACGTGTATCCTCTCCCCTTGCCTTCATGGACCTTGGGTGCAACAAAAACATGTAATGACACCCATTTTTCTCTTTTAGTAGGAGGCATACCTAGGAATTTTATCACCTTAGGGTTCGACCACAAGCACATAACTCCAACGGGCTATATAAAGGGATGAAAATGAAAGCTCAAGTCCAATCCCATCAAGTTTAGGGTAGGCATGTGCTAGTGTTCTTTGGTGATACAAGACACTTAGTGGTGAGGAAAGAAGATTGGTTGTGAAAGCTTGATCGACATATATTGGGTCTCCATGTCCTAGTCCCACACTAATGTTCTTAGAGCCCTTACTATGAACCTTTTGTATTTAGAAGACTAGTCTATTTTACTTGATTGGTTCAGGGTGTGTAGATCATACCTCTTAGATACTCATCATGTACCTCCCACAATAAAGACAAAAATCCCTCATGTTACAAGGTTTCTTTTGAACCTTTCAGGGTAAGAGGAAAGATGAGCCAGTTTTCAATTGAGCTTATGCTATCACTCTCGTGCTACTAGAATTCTACTTGTCAATTATGGATAGGTATTTTATTTCTACGGGAGCCCCAATCAAATATTATCTTACCCTTGACTTAGGTTGTGCTTTCTGATGAGTGTCTTTGTATGTTGTGAGACTCATTTAACCATTTTTCCTTGGGCCCCCTCTTTTATTAACCATTTTTGGAGTTTTAAAGAGTTTGAAAATAGCCAAGTGAATTCTCTTGTTTGATGTATTTTCTTGCCACATTTGTCACAAAACAATTCAAATATGGGCACATTTTTTAAGATTTTAGGCAGACTTAGACAAACAAACACCAAACCTACATTTTTTAGAGTTCTTGCATATCTAAGACATCTCACTACATTTTTGTGAGATCCTTCTGTATTTGTCAAACCTTCCTACATTTTTACTAAGTCTTACGATGGATATTCCTGCATTTTTGTCAGACATACTTGTATTTCTATAGGATTCCCTTGTGGCTCTATAGGATCTTCCTACATCTTTGACTAATAGAAAATATCAGTTCAAGTAGTAAACCAGACCGACAACCTATTATTCATAGCCTCATATTTGACATTACCCAGGTCCACTTCATTTGTGATATTAATAGCTTCAGAGATACATAAAATCAACAAAACTTGTCTCATCAAATTGGCACCTTGGTAATCTTGCTTACATTTGGACATCCTTCCAATTAGGGTTCTTGAGCTTTTAGATTTTAGAGGTCCTTGTATTCTCTAGTCAACTACTTTGATCTAGTTTTTTGAGGTAGTGAACCAATATTTTGGTGTATTAATTCAATCCTGAGACATTTCTTGATGTTTTTACACACTTGTTGTCTTTTTGTGTTTTTGCTAGCTATTGTTGCATTTATGCTTCGAGAAGTTGCATTTATGTAGTGTTTTGTTGTGTTTCTTTAGCATCTTGTTGCATTTTTTACCTTTGATCCTACATTTTTGTTCCTCTCCAAATTTAAGAGGTTTTGAGTCTTCCAATCATCCCATCTTGAGTTCATATAGTTTCTAACCAATCAACATCAATCCATCAAAGACCTCGATCCATTTTTTAGTCATCCATGGGAGTCTTCTTCTCATCTTTTGGTCATATTCAAACCTTGTCAAAACAATCCTTCAAAATTGAATTTTGTCTTTGTCCTTCAATCTTGTATCAACCTTGACATTACAAGGTGATCTTTTGCTCGGATTTACCATCTTTTAGTAGGAGATAATTTTAGTTCCTTGAATTGGATTACCTCAGCTTGGAATCAAACATCTCCTTGCAAGTCACATCCCTCTTGAGTTATCAATTTGTGGTTATACATCATAGTCCTAATATGATCTTGTTATCATTGGAGTATAACCTTATGACCTTAAGGACAACTTTTTTACTTTTCTTCATCCTTCTCATAATCCTAGTCATCATCTCTTTCTTATCATCATCATTCTTTCATATCATTCTCCCAGTTAAACCCTTCTTGTATGGTTGAAACTAGAGCCCAAAAGCTTAGATAAAGGACTCAAGCATCTCAAGAAATGGACTGACACCAAAATCCCTATGACTATTTCAATCAAGGACCCCTCAGGAATTATGTGCCTACAGTAAATGATGATGAACAACCCTTCGAAGAGGAAATCCAAGACCATATGAATAAATTACATCAGATTTCCACAATGTTACATCCCACTTGTACCTTAAATATTTTCATGATGTTTATAAACACTCATACCTATTGTTTTGTATTGTTGGATAGTGATTCACAATTCACATGTTAATGATTTGGTTTCAATCATTATGACAAATGAGTTAATTTTATCAATGCATGTAAATGTTAGTGTTATGATAAGTTTTCAGACTAACTACCATTGGCAATTTGGAGGAATTGATTATGTGTTGCATTGTTGTTTGTCATTGATGTCAACACTAGCTTCTTTGGTTGTCTACTAGGTTCCGGTAGAGTGGTTGGAATTTGATGTTGATCAAGAGATTTGTCTGTTGTATTCTCCGGTATGGTCTGATTGTTGGTAATGGTTTGGATTGGTTATTCATGTGGTTCAAATGCGTATCTCATTCAGTTGGTTCGAGATTTGGTGATCTAGATGCTTTCATTTGCTCTAGTAATCCTTTTGGTTACTGGTAAGGGTTTTACTGGCAGAACTTTATTGAAGATCTTTTGATGAATCCGATAAGTGGTGTTGGTGTGACTTCTAGAAGCTTTCAGGATGCTAATGGTTATCATGTCCGTGTTCCAGTTGATTGGTGGTGTTGGATTTGGCTTATGTCGACCTATTTTAGCTTCGGTTCTATTCTACTAGGTTATGAACCGGTTTATGTAACGTGTTGGTGGGTGCTCCCGATGCTTTACCAGTTGGATTTATTGATTTGGTAATGTTGTTTCAGTCTCAGGCCGACTTGGTTTGTCATTGGTTTGCCGGTTTACGTTATGGATTTATTGTATTATCTTTTTGGTGGCCGACCTAATTGTTTAGGTCCCGAGTTGGCATATATATGATGTAAGATCTCTTTGTAGATCACATGACATGGGTTATGGGATTATCTATGTGCGAATAAAGTTATAATCATATGTAGAGGTTTTTGTCGATCATAGGTGATCGGATTGGGTTTGCGTAAGAGGTTTAAGACCTCTGGTATTGAGCTTAACTAGAATTGTACTCAGGCATAGGAGATACTATTCTTGCAGTTCATTCTTATTTCCGGATTGTAGTATGGATTTCTTTTATGGTCAGTGAGGCTCCTGTGTGATGAGCAGTGCGCTCTAGGATGTTGGCCTTCCTGCATGTGCATGCCCCTCTTATTGTAATCACATACTTACTGCAGAAGTATCATCTGACTATGGGTAGGCTTCCCACAATGGTTTTTCCCTTTATTGGGTTTTCTATGTACAAATCTTGGTGTTATGTGTTGTGAATGCTTGGTATTTGGTTTATGGTTTATGTTTATGCTTAATTGATATATCTTCTATTCCGGTATTTGGTTTATGCATTCTAGTAAAAGGTTTTGTGTGCTTAAAGTTTCATATTATGTTGACAATTGATTCACTCCCCCTCTCAATTGTCCACCATTTATCCTAACAATTGGTATCAGAGCGTGGTCCTCTCTGCAGAAGCTTAACCGCTTGAGGAAGATCCTATGGCGAATAATTATTCAACTTCAATTGCTTACCGAAAGGACAACCCTAGGCTTGAAGGAAAAAATTACAGAGTATGGAAGCTTCAGATGGAGACTCATATGAGATCTCTTAGCAAGGAGATTTGGGAGATCACTGAGAAAGGCTATACTCCTTATGATCCGACATCTAGGAATCCTCCTCCAACAGACTTGGATAAGAACATTGAGAACAACTGTAGAGCTAGAGAAGCCCTTTTGAGCGCCCTTTTTGATCAGCAAGTTATGGGATTAATGGATAAATCATCTGTAAAAGCTATATGGGATAAGCTGGAGTCTTTGAATGAAGGTGACCCTACTATTAAAATTTCTAAACTTGATGGTTACCAGGTGAGGTATGAGAACCTAAAAATGGAGGAAGATGAAAGAATTGCTACTTTTATGGAAAGAGTCAATGAAATTGTCACAGGAATTCAATGTTGTGGTGGATCTCTGAGCGAATATGAGATTTTTTCTAAAGTATTGAGAGCTTTGCCACCGGATTACAAGATGAAGGCTACTACAATTAATGAGTTGAGAACAATGTCTAACACTTTTGTTAATAGGTATACTTTGTTTGGAAAACTATCTACTTTTGAGCTTGAAGAATCTGGTCCTCAAGGAGCTACAAAGATTGAATATTCTTTTCATGTATCTACATCATCAACCGGCAAGAGTGATTGGAAAACACTATATGCGAAGGAACTGGAGGATATGAAGAAAGAAGATGAAGAGTTTGAGAAACTTGAAGCCCTATTTGCTAGAAGAGTACGTAAAGATCTGACAGGAAGTAAGTATAAAGGAAAATCACCTTTTAAATGTTTTGCATGTAATCAGATAGGTCATTTTGCATCTAGATGTCCTGGGAGGAATTCAAGATTTGAGGAGAAAGATAGAAGATCTTTTAGGCCTAACCATGATTACCAGAACAAGCATAAGTACAGAAGGAATAAAGACAAGTCATGCTACTATGCGGATGAGGAAGGTGTGACTGATGATGAATCAAGAAGGCCCTTGCTGCTAAAGTTAAAGACAAGGATGAATGGATGATAGACAATGGATGTTCACATTATATGACTGGAGACAAAAGGAAGTTTCTATCTTTGCAAGAATTTAATGGTGGTCTGGTTAGATTTGGAGATGATAAAGCATGCATGATCAGAGGAAGAGAAACTATATCATTGCATGGTAAGCATAACGCTGATAGTGTTTATTATGTTGAAGATTTAAGGCATAATCTTCTAAGTGTAGGATAGTTGGTGGATAAGGGATTTCAACTACAGTTCAAGGATGAAAAACACAAAATCATCAATAGATCTGGATTGGAGATTGTAACCAGTACTCAGACTAAAGGTAACATTTTCCATTTGAACTTCAGTGAGAAGACATGTTTTATTGCACAAATTGATGAGAGTTGGCTATGTCATAAGAGGATGTATCATGTAAATTTTGATTGCATTGTAATTATCAGTTCAACTAAGGCAGTTAGAGATATACCTAAGATTGTGAAGCCTTATAATCCGATATGTAAGGAATGTCAAATGGGTAAGCAAGTCAAAACATCATTTAAGAGTATACAAGACAAATCTAATGATATTCTTGATCTTATTCATATTGATTTGTGTGGTCTTGCTAGAATAAGAAGTTTTTAGGGTGATAGATATTTCATGCTATTACTCTAGAATGATGTGGGTTACTTTTCTAAGGGAGAAATCTGAAGCCTTTGAAAAGTTTAAGATCTTTAAAGATAAAGTTGAGACAGACACAAGGTATAAGATTAAATTCTTAAGGTCATATCAGGGTGGTGAATTCACATCAGGTGAATTTAACTGTTATTGTGAGAAGCATGGTATAAGGAGATAGTTGTCTGCACCCCGGACACCTCAGCAGAATGGAGTTGTGGAAAGGGAGAACATAACTATCTTGGATGCATCTAGAACTATGATGATGGAAGCTAATTTGCCTCATATCTATTGGAGAGAAGTTGTGAGCATGACGATATACACATTCAACATAGTTCATATCAAAGGAGACACCGGTAAGACACCTTATGAGTTATGTTTTGGTCATACACCTACAATTAAGTATTTAAGAATCTTTGGTAGTAAATGCTATATCAAAAGAGATGATTCCATTGGAAAGTTTGATCCTAGATGTGATGAAGGGATATTTATTGGTTATTCTAATGAAACCAAAGCATATAGATGTTATAAAAAAAGATTGCAGAGAATTGTGGAGAGTGCTAATGTCAAGGTGGATGAGCAGTACATAGGTCAAATTAGAACTTATGAGAGAACTGGAAGTGGAAATGATCATAACTGAACCGGTAGCACCCTTATCAGAACAAAATGTTGAACCAGTTACCCCGACAACATTAGAAAATTTAACAATAACTGAAGATTAGAACAAAGAAACAGAAAGTCAAAAGACTCCCAAGTATGTAAGGTTGAATCATTCAAAAGATCAAATCATTGGAGACAAGAGAAATGGAGTAATGACAAGAAGAAGGTTGGTAGCTGAAGAGGTATGTTTAATTTCTCAAGTTGAACCGACATCAGTTATTGAAGCATGTAAGGATGAATGTTGGATGAAAGCTATGGAAGAGGAATTGGATCAAATAGAAAAGAATAACACATGGACTTTAGTTCCCCAACCTAAAAATAAGAAAATATTGGAACCAAATGGGTTTTTAGGAATAAATTGAATGAAGATGGACAAGTTGTGAGGAACAAGGCTAGATTGGTTTGCAAAGGATATTCTTAGAAGGAAGGAATTGATGACTTTTGCTTTGATAGCTAGTATTGAAGCTGTGAGATTATTTCTTGCTTATATTGCACATAAGAAATACAAGGTTTATCAAATGGATGTTAAGTGTGCATTTCTGAATGGAGATCTTGAAGAAGAAGTTTACATTGAGCAACTTGATGAATTTTTACTTTCAAATGACAAAAACATGGTTTGCAGGTTGGGGCAAGATTTATATGGATTGAAGAAATCCCCTAGAGTTTGGTATGCTATATTGGACAAATATATTTTGAATATTAGTTTCACTAAAGGTAATGTTTACAGTAACTTGTATTATAAGATCACTAATGATGATATATTGATTGTTGAGGTCTTTGTTGATGATATCATTTTTGGCAGTGAGGATAGGTTGTGTATGGAATTCTTTGATAATATGAAGAATTAATTTGAAATGTCTATGATTGGGGAGATGAGATTTTTCTTAGGTTTGCAGATTATTCAGATTGATAAAGGTATTTTCATCAATCAAACTAAGTACGCTCGAGAGTTGTTGAAGAAATTTGGTATGAAAAATTCTAAATCGGTTGGTACACCTATGGTTTTAAGTGAGGAATTGACAAAGAAAGATTTATCAGCTCGGTAAATCCTACAAGGTATAAATCTATGATTGGAGGTTTGTTATATTTGACTCAAACTAGACTAGATATAATGAATGCAGTTTGTATTGTATCAAGATATCAGAGTGATCCTAGAGGGAATGATGAGAGTGCGGTGAAAGGATTTTCAAATATTTGCAAGGAACAACTGAGTATGGTTTGTGGTATTCTAAAGATGATGATTTTACACTATGTGCATATATAGATGCAAATTGGGTAGGAAATGTTGATGAGCAGAATAGCACATCCGGTGGAGCTTTCTTTCTTGGAAAGAAACTTGTTTCATGGATCAACAAGAAACAATCATGTACTTCTTTATCTACTACTGAAGCTGAGTATGTTGCTGTTGCTACTAACTGTACAAAATTTTTATGGATGAAGCAAATGTTGAAGGATATAAGGGTAGATTGTAATGAACCAGTAGTTATTCACTGTGATAACTTAGCTGCTATTGACATATCAAAGAATCCAGTATTTCATTCTAAGACAAAGCACATATCAATCAAGTATAATTTTCTAAAGGAGAAGGTCGAAGCAAATGAAGTCAAATTGGTTTATGTGAACACTAAAGAGCAGATTGAAGACATCTTCACTAAACCTTTGCCTAAGGAATCATTTGAGTACTTTAGAGATAGATTGGGGGTCTTTGCCCCTCCGGTAGAGACTTAAGTGATGCTGATTGGCATAAGTCCGGTATGCACTTATTAGAGCTATTATTCATTCTGGATTGATGTATTGGTGTTATGTCGACTTGAATTTCATCATCAGAATACTACCTGTAACATGTTAATTTCACAAAATACAAAGGAAATGCTATAGGAAATCCAAACTCAACCAATGAAACTACATGAAATTAATATTTAAAATAAAAACATTATTTTTACCTTCCTGAGTTAAGTCTCATTGTGTCATAACTCCACTGTTCCTGGTTGCAAATGATTTGCTCTCATAAAAGCACTGGTAGCTTCCAAGATGGCATATGAAAAATGGACTGATAACTGATAGTTAACTGATACTATGATATGCAATGCAAAATGATTATGCTAATTGCTTCAAGATTAAAATGCATGGATGCATAAGTTTTCACAAATTGTTAACTTGCAAATTCACTTGAAGACTAACTCTTTCTCAACTCAAACTCCCATTTTTATATACTTTGAGAGGATAAGATGATGTGGCCTGGATCAATGGTCATGATCAGATCTGTAGATTTGGATGGTTGTGAGCAAAGGTGAAGGTTGAGTGAAAGGGGGAAGGAGAAAACAAGTGTCACTCATCTCACCTTGACTGGGTTGCTGATTGAGGGAATCTAGAGATGGTTGGAGAAGATTTAGACATGAGAGGACAAGTGGACTCAAGTCCTTCCTAAGATGTAGGGATGTTGGAGAGAATATAGAAGAAAATTTAAGAAATGTGTGTACGTACACAATATTTCATTAAATTTGGAAGTTGGAGATAAATGATGAATTAATATTAATATCTTTAGCCACATGATTGATGAGTTGGCAAAGGGAAGATAAAGTGGAAATGGGAGGTGAGTTGGAAAAGGAGTTTATATAATTTAAGAATTATTTAATATTTGAGACTATAGGATAGAAGAATAACCATTAAATATTAGATGTTTAATTGTTTAGAGGAATAATTAAATATTACATATTTAATTAATTAATTAGAAGAATTAAATATTAGATTTTTTAATAAACTGATTAGAAGAATAATTAAATATTAATTATTTAATTAATTAATTAGAAGAATAATTAAATATTAGATATTTAAATGATTAGAGGAATAGGATAGATGAATTAATTAATAAAATATTTCATTTAAATTAATTAATAGAAAGACACGAAATGAATTAAATAAATTAATCTTTTCAAATTAACTATTTAATAAAAGAATAAATATTAAATAAATATAAAATATTTATTTAATTGCTCATAGCCATTTTTTATGTGTATACATTTTGCCCCTCTTTGAAATGATGTCGAGACAACATTGTTTCAGAGATTAAATGAAGTCTTGATAGTGCTCCTGGCGAAGATAAAAATCCTGATTGTGTGCCCCCTCGGGAGATTAATCATGAAATTGTTGAAAATTTTGGATAAGCGATTGATCTCACGATAATTGAAAAGGTCCTTCAATTAAATTTATTTATGAAAAATAAATAAATTGCCCCATTCAAAAGCATTAATTACCCTTCTAATTGGTAAATATAAAATTAACCAAAGGTAATTTTAATTTCATTTTCATCCTTGTCAGCTTGTGAAGAGATTATCTTGGTGAAGTGGTGAAATGGTGATCCCGTTCGAGAATCATCGATTTGAGCACATTCGACGATATTAGCGACCTCTTGAGTATGGTTATCTGGTATGTACCTTATCCCAAGCCTTTTTGCAACTTGTCATACAATTTTACATGTTTTTTGGCACGTGTTTAGCTATTAATTTTTTTATTCAATTTTCAACATCTTTGTTTAGCGCTTTTGTTTCTTTTATTAGTGCTTTTAATTTTTTTAGCGCATATGTTCGTTTTGCTAGCACCTTTGCAATGTATGTTAGTGCTTATGCTTTGAATGTTTGCACATATGCTGAATAGGGTAGTGCTTATGCTTTGTTTCACGCATTTGTTGCAAGGTTTAGCGTTTTTGTGAAAAAAGTTCGCGCATATGTTTGACTTAGCGCATGCATTCAATAAAATAACGCTTTTGTAAAAAAGATTGTGCTTATGCCTCAAATGAATTTTTGTGATGTGGCTCATGTTAAAATTCACTTGGATGATTAATTTTAGACATGCTTATGCACAATTGTGTTTTGTTAGGTATTTGATTGATGTCTTAATTGATTGAAATTTGATAATGTTGATTGATAGGATAAACGATTGATTGATTTGATTTGATTGGATAGATTGATAGATTAGCTCTAAGAAACTGATGCAGTTTCTGATGAAGAGCATAACAGAGTTTGATTGAACTCTTTAATTGATAGAAAACCATGATTTTTAGGTTTAGATTGATTTGATAGTCTGATTTGCTTCATTTGAAAAGATGTATCAATTGTTGATGTGATAGATTAGCGATCTCTTTGATAGATAGATATATGATTGATGATTGATCAAATTCTCTTAGTAAACAGGAGAAACTCGATGTTCTCCAATGTCGGGAGAAATTCCTGGCTATGCGCCACTTAGTGCCAAAGCTTACGCAGGCTGAGGTGAGACATATAGATGCCTGTGGATTAGGCCATTTGTTATACTATTTATGGTGAAAATGGATAACAATAATAACAATATTGCAAGGCTAAATGAATTCAACCACCAAACCCTAGCCTAACAACAACAAAGATCCACCATAACATATGAAGATTACCTAAGACAATGCAAATCAAATGAAATCACAAAGATTATACCATCACATGTCCAATAGGGTTTTGATCTCCATTCTTCCTATCTCCATTGATCTTGCTTGATATATTTGCTCTCAGATTTTATGTGCACAAGAGATCAACAAAGAACGGAATGTGGTTGCAAGTAGGATCGTAGTATAGTCAAATGATCAAGTTGTTAGAGTTTGATAATGAAGAAAGCATCTCCTTAAATAGAAGACACAATATGAAATGGAGGGATAAGATTGAGAGGTGTAAAAAGGAGGTCGGCGAGGATTAGAGGGTAGGTAGAAGAAATAATAAAATAATGAAAGGGGTAGGTAGTGTAGAAATTAAGAGATGAATGACATGTGTCATGGGTGGAAAAGGTTAATGAATTAATTAAATAAATAAAGATTTATTTAATTAATAGAAGAAATGAGATAATTAAATAAATAAAATATTTATTTAATTTAGGAAAAGGATAATTTAAATAAATAAATGTATTTATGAGAAATAAGGCTAGAAGAGGATAAATGAATTAATTAAATAAATAAAGATTTATTTAATTAATAGAAGAATTAGGCTTAGATAATTAAATAAATAAAATATTTATTTAATTAGACATGACAATTTTGGGTGTCTACATTTTGCCCCTCTTTGAGACAATGCGGCTTGTCGCGTTGTTTCAAAGAAGATAATGTGAACTGATACAGAGTTGCCCCAGTATGGGAATGATATGCCCCCTCGAGAGATTGGATGAAAATGTCTGAAAAGATTGCAGACAATCTCTCGATAAGAAAGAAAGGCTAGAATGGACTGACCGAATAAAGTGACAAAGTCACAGGATGAAGAAGACTGACTCGGGAAAATGAAGACTAAGGCTAGGATAGGCTATAAGATAGACCACGGGAAAAAGACATCCTCATTGTCATCCACACATCCACAAAAGCAGATTGTAGAGCGAAAATAGAGCAGTAGTAGTCAGCAGCGATGGCTTTCGTTCACAGATTCGACCGTGTTCGCCGATTTCAGAGGCCAGCAGAGGCAGGAGAGCCGGTAAGTACCACCAAACCTCCTTGTACTTTGATGCATTCAATTTTGTCATTAATGCATGCTAGTTAGAGCAATAAATGCGCTTAGAAGTAGGGTTGAAAAATGTCAAAAACCATATAACCGCGTCTGCGTCGGTGCCAGGTGCGTCTGCGTAGTATAGTCGCGTTTATGCCAGGCATAGGCACGTTTGTGTTATACAGGTGCGTCTGTGTTGTGAAGGCGCGTCTATGCAATCTGTAGGCGCGTTTGAGTCAGTCAAGCGCGTTTGCATTGAAAATGCAAGTTTTGGTCTTCTAGGTCAAATCGGTAGTTCTGTGATGGACATACGCTGTCAATTGGATAAGCTGCTGAGAGGATACACTCAAGCAGGTCCTCTAGGAAGACTAGGATAGATCAAGGCACTTTGTGATGAACAGTGAGTACCAAGATAGAGTACTTTGTGATGAACAGGGAGTACCACTAGGATAAATAGCAACACTTTGTGATGAACAGTGAGTGTCACTAGGGTAGATAGCCATATGCATTTAGATAGCAAGTAGCATTTTGTGATAAACAGTGAATGCCACTATGACTGACATGATTGATTTTCTTGACTACAGGAGTACTTGCCGATGCTGGAGTCACAGGAGAGATTCCTGTCGACACAGAGATTGCGACCTGAGTTGTAGTTTCAGGATAGAGCTGCCATCGAGGAGATGGGTTTGAGACATATATTGTATGTGCTTGAGTTTCGGGCAAACATGGGTTTGCTGACTGCGCTGGCGGAGAGATGGCACTCCGAGACATGTACATTTCATTTGCCAATGGCGGAGATGACAGTCACCCTGGAGGATGTATACAGGATTATGCAGATACTGATTGATGGGGAGTTGATTCTGTACGATCAAAACGGAGACAGGGATGCCCTTAGACGAGTGTTCTAGGATCCAGGACTGGAGATGAGGGTGGGACATGTGGCATGGGATACCATGACATGGACAAGATTAGCACTACCAACAGTGTTGGCAGGAGTTATCAGTTGGTTCCTTTGTATCAGTTTTGTACCATTTTGTATGATGATGTAGACACTTGCGGGTGCTTTTGTAGCCATATGATTTTGACATCATTGTATCATGACACTTTTGATTATATATATGAGATGATTCATCTTTGCGGCAGCTATATGCATGTGTACCTATGTGATGAGATGTTCTTATAATGTATGTTTTATGATATGGATGCAAATATGTATATGATGCAATGCAATATTTTTGTTCTTTTATGTTTTATATGTTATGCCAATGCAAATGTGAATGTATGAAATGCAAATGAATATGATAATGCAAATGTAAATTGTGCTAACAGGTGTTGTGTGCAGGATGTGATGCAGTTGTGATATCTATATGTATGTATGAAATGCTTATATGTGGTAATGCAGGTGCAACTACATGAAATGCAAATGTTTTTGGTGTGTCATTATACTCAGTCATGTGATAGCAGGCTACATGGACTCAAGAAGGATGATGGAAGTTAATCAAGAAAGGGGGATGAAAGATAGAAGATATGAATGTGAAAGAGCTTCTTGTGCGTTATCATCATTGAGCTTTATTATGGCAAGTAGGTTATGACAATCGAGGCATATGTTTGACCCAGAAAGTCATTGTACCCGTTTGCATGGAGATAAGATAGTCACAAACAAGGAATGCCCCAGTTCATACTAGACTCACAGTGTCCTCATATCCTTGGACAAGTCATAGCATTACTAAAATACAATCCACAGACAACAAAAGAAAATAGGTGACGATACCCCATCCTCGCCTTTCTAGTCAAAGACATCCTGGAGATAGAATCTCTAGTCAGAGACATCCCGGAAAAGCTAAAAGACATGTCACCAAAAGATAAAATCAAAAGAAAACCAAGACTCGACACCAACATCCACTGTAGTCCTCAAGTTTAGTGTCTCTTGTCACTTGTATAAGTCTTATTTGATTATGGTCACAATGTTTACTTTCACAAAATGGATAGATAGCACTGAACCATAATGTTGTCTGAGTCTGTTGAAAGTTTTGATTTTGTTGAAGCTCATTGTTGCTGCTGTCTCATCTGAAACTAATTGAATCCATGAAACTGATACTTTATTGCGGAGAAGATGAAACTTTATTGCGGAGAAGATGAAACTTTATTGCGGATCTGTGATGCAAATGTTGCTTTATTGCGGATTGTGCGTGAATAGACTGAAGAAAGCTGGAAGAAACTGTACTCCTCGAAACATGTGATGTTCTTAGTTCCACACCCATCACTAGACGTAGGATTTGCCATAGCCACAGATAGGATCTGATTTATTATGGATGGAAAGGGAGGTTTATTATGAATGGCTAACCAATCTTGGGTAGATCAATAACAAGCCATGATGGGAATGGGTAAGTTTATTATGGATGAATTGGTTGTGAGTGTGTGCAAAGTGAAGTGATGAAAGAGAATCCTGGAGGAGGGAGGAGCAATGTCTCTACACATGGCGCTGGTGACCCAGTTTTCACCATGGTACTTGCCCAGGGCGCCACCGAAGTGGTTTTCACCGTTGGACGAAATTATTTCTCTTTACTTTTTTCGATTTTTCAATTTTTTTGTGTCACAAGGCGCCTGTTTGCCAGGTTTTCACCAAGTAACGATTTTTTTGTTTTATAAATTTTTATTTTTTTTGTATTTTTGAAATTTTTTGATTTTTTTTTGTATTTTTGAGATTTTGATTTTTTTTTTTGTATTTTTGAATTAGGATACTCTGAAGAGCTATGTGTAGAACCTACGAAGGTGCATGCTATTGATAGGATCCTCCAAAGGTTCACCTTCTGTAGTTGAGAGCTGATATGCCCCAGATCCATATGCTGCTGTAACGATGTAAGGACCAAGCCAATTTGGTTCGAACTTGCCCTTCTTCTCTCTGTCTTGCTGATTCTTGGGGTTTTCTCTGAGAACCAAGTCACCTACCTCAAATGTGCGAGGCTTGACCTTGTGATTGTAGCTGCGACTCATTCGTTGTTGGTAAGCCTTGAGATGATTAAAAGCAGTTTGTCTCCGTTCATCCAGCAGTTCTTGTTCTTGTAAGCAAGAGACCCTGTAGTCTTCATCAGTGATGATGTTTTGCAAAGAGACCCGTAAAGAGGGTAACTCGACCTCAATAAGCAAGATGGCTTCAGCGCCGTAGACAAGTGAGTAGGGTGTAGCTCCTGTAGGTGTGCGGACACTTGTGTGGTAGGCCCAAAGTGCAGGATTGAGTTGGATATGCCAGTTACGGCCAGCGTCATCGACTGTCTTTTTGAAGATTTTAAGAATTGTTTTATTAGACGCCTCAACTTGGCCATTACCTTGGGGGTAATACGGTGTGGAGAAACGATGGGAAATATGGAAGCGGTCACAGAGTTCACGAACATCCTGATTTTTGAAGGGACGCCCGTTATCAGTAATAATGGAAACAGGAATACCATATTGGCATATGATATAGTTAAGGATGAATGTAGCAATCTATTTTCCAATGACTTGTGTGAGAGGCACAACTTCAATCCACTTTGTGAAATACTCTGTGGCTGTGATAATAAATTTATGACCATTGGAAGAAGGAGGGTGAATCTTGCCTATGAGATCGAGTCCCCACTGACAAAAAGGCCAAGGAGACGCAAGTGGTTGTAGTTCTTGTGCTGGTGCATGTATGAGGTCTCCATGAATTTGACATTTCTTACATTTCTTGACAAACTGATATGAGTCTTTTTCCATATTGGGCCAGTAATATCCAGTCCTAATGAGTTTCTTGGCCAAAGTAGGACCACTAGCATGCGGACCACATATCCCTTCATGCACTTCACGTAACGCAATCTAAGCTTCGTCGCTTTCTAAACATCTAAAAAGAGTGCCATTTAGACCTCGTCGGTATAGAATATCAGCTAGAATGACATATCGAGAGGATTGGCGAATGAAAGTGCGACGTTGGTTATTTGATAGATCAGGAGGTAGGATATTGTCACGAAGATATGTGAATATGGAACCATATAACTGGGATTCGGGACCAACAATGCATATCATTTCAGTAGGAGTGATCTCATATGAAGGAACCAACAGGTTGTCTACCAAGAACTCATAGCAAGTTTCATTTTGAGGTAGATCAATCAGTGAAGCAATTGTAGCCATGGCATCTGCAGCACAATTCTGTTCTCTTGGTATCTGCTCAAAATCTATCTTTGTGAAGTGTTGTTTCAAATCATCCACCATTTGCTTGTAAGGCAGTAATTTTTCATCTTTTGTTTGGTAATCATCAGTTGCTTGACGGATGACAAGTTGGGAATCCCCAAAAACATGAAGTTCCTGGATCTTCCACTGAACTGTGATTCGTAATCTAGTTGTTAATGCCTCATATTCCGCTATATTGTTAGTGCAAGGAAATGATAAGCGGTATGATTTTGGTATAGAATCGCCTTGAGGAGTTATAAAGAGAATACTAGCTCCTGCCCCATGTTGTGTATATGAGCCGTCAAAGTACAGTTGCCATGGCCTTGCATGTGATATTGTTAAAATGGATTCGTCTGGAAATTCTGAATTTAGAGGAGCATCATCAATCATGGGGGCATCTGCTAATTGATCTGCGATTGCTTGTCCTTTTATTGCTTTTCTATCCACATACTCGATGTCGAATTCACTCAAGATCATTACCCATTTGGCCAGTCGCCCAGTAAGTGTTGCTTTATTGAGAAGATATTTTAAGGGATCAATTCTTGCAATCAACTTAGTCTTATGAGTGAGCATGTAATGTCGTAATTTCTGCGAAGCAAAGACCACGATGAGACATGCACGCTCGATTGGTGTGTATTTTAGCTCATATCCCACCAATGTGTGACTGATATAGTATACTGCTTTTTCCTTGCCGTCAGCAATTTGTTGTGCTAGGAATGCCCCCAGTGCTGTTGGAGTAGCTGATATGTATAGTAGCAAAGGCTGATCTAGAACTGGTGGCATCAGAACTGGCGGATTCAAAAGATAATCTTTGAGCATCTGAAAAGCTTGTTGACAGTTATCATCCCATTTGAACTTGATATTTTTATGTAGCAGGTGTTGAAAAGGATTACACTTATCTGCAAGTTGTGCTATGAATCTTCGTATAGACTGGAGTCTCCCTTGTAAGGATCGAAGTTGACTAATATTTCTGGGTGGCGGCATGTCCAAGATAGCCTTGACTTTTGCTGGATTGGCTTCGATTCCTCTTTTGGACACAATGAATCCTAGGAGCTTCCCGGAGGTTACTCCAAAGACACATTTCTTGGGGTTTAATCTTACCTTGTATTTTTCCAACCGATCAAAGACGACTGAAAGTATGTCCAAATGTGTATCTCTGTCTATTGATTTACCCAAGAGATCATCAACATAATCTTCCACGGTTATGTGCATGAGATCATGAAAGATAGTGGTCATTGCTCTTTGATATGTAGCACCTGCATTTTTTAGCCCAAAGGGCATGACATTCCAACAGAATGTTCCCCACGGACAAGTGAATGATGTTTTATGTTGATCCTCAGGTGCAATCCTGATTTGATTATAACCAGAAAATCCATCCATTAAAGATAACATTTTGTGACCTGCTGTGAGATCAACGATCAAGTCAATATTTGGTAATGGGAAGTCATCTTTTGGACAAGCTTTGTTGATGTCTCTGAAATTTGTACATATTCTGATGCTGCGATCTGGTTTACTGACAGGTACTAAATTGGAGATCCATTCGGGATAATCAATTGGGCGTATGAATCCGACATCCAATAACTTCTCCAGCTCTGCTTTGACTAGTAATGCCACTTGTGGATGCATTTTTCTTAATTTCTGTTTCACTGGCTTTGCCCCCGGTTTGACTGTCAAATGATGCATTACCAAATCCGGATCTAGTCCAGGCATATCAGCGTATGACCATGCAAAGTTGTTTTGTCATTCCTTGAAGAAGCTGATGAATTTTGACCTTTCAGACTCTGTCAACGATTGAGCCAGGAATATGTTGTGTGGAACCTCTTCTGTACCAATGTTTGTCTTGATACTATCCTCTACCAACATGGATGACTTTTCCTCATACGAGGCTGGGAGAATGTCGAGCCTTCCATCTTCGGGTGCCTCAGAGAGGTTTTTGCCCTCAGATACGTCCTTTCTTTTTACTTTTTTGGGATCAGATAGCGCCACCGTGTGGTTTTCGCCATAAGACCCTTGATTTGTTCTTATTTTCATATTTTTGCGACTAGAAGGTCCGACACCCTCACCAAAATATGCCATGTTGTTGAGTTCTATGGTGTATCCTGCTTTATGGTCCCCAGGGGGAAGATCATCTCGTATGCCAAGATAGTCAATAATAGCTTTGTCATTTTGAAATGTGTCAAATTGTGCTGGTCCTTCATAATCCCAGTCAATGAGTTGGTGGTGAACAAGGGGAAGACTTTTAATGTTTTCGGAGTTTGCAGGGCTAAGAGTGAAGATGTGGTTATATTCGGGTATATCAAGGCAATCGTCGAGGTCATCGATGGCACTCTCCTCATCAGTTTCGATCGTGAGCGAATCCAAATTTTTGTCACTAGTAGCGCATTCTGGGACAGGTGTTCTCATCCTATGTGATTTCGACCTAAAACCTTGAGACGAAGACTGTGCAGAATCCTTATGGGTTGTTTCTTGACCAACTCTGAACTTTTTATAAAATTCCTCTTCTTCTGTGGGTTCATCTAGCTCTCTGAATGTCTCGGTGAGCTCATAGTCGCTGGAGGATTTGTTTGAACCCCATTCCCATTCGTTGGAATCTGTGGAATAGCAATCCTCTTGTTGAACTTTGGCAATTTTGATTTGTGATGCCTTTTCTGTCCTTTTAGTGTGGATCTTGGAAGTCAGAAAACCAAGTCCTTTCGAGCGTTCCCTTTTTACAGTCAATTCAGGTTTTAAGGGCTCCATAACGCCTTCTTTGCGTAACCCAAGAGGGCTTTTTCCATCATACCCAAATTTTTGTAGAATCTTGAAGCCTTTGCCATATTTCTCACAGGGTATATTGATCTGATCTTGTGTGTCATCTTCAATGTCTTTATAGAGCATTTTGTATAAATCTTCCTCTTCTAGTTCGCCCCATCTTTGAAAGGTAGTAGGATCCCATTTGAGTATCATGATGGATATTTGCTTGTTAGGATGTGGCCTTCCATATTCTTTTGGAGAGCTCATGACTTTTCGTAAATACATGGTCTGATTTAAAGTATATTCTCCCATGCCTTTGTCCTGAAATTTGCCTTTAAGTTCACCTTGTTTTGATGTCGAAGGTTTCAACGACTCAAGGTCAATGTATGCCGAAGAAGGAACAACCTCACGATTATTGGGAATGATGGTCTCAGTATGTGAACTCAGGTTATTGCAATATATGAACGGATTAGGATCACCGTTAACCGTTACCTCGACTCCATTATGAGGAAACTTAATGCATTGATGATATGTCGATGGGACTGCCCTCATTTCATGAATCCAAGGACGTCCTAGCAATATATTATAAGTGAGATCCAGATCTAGGACCTGACAAACCACATCCTTTGTGACTGGCCCAATTCTTAGAGGTAAGGTGATTGTGCCCTTGGATGAGCACTCTTCATCGTCATATGCCTTGATGGTGATTTGATTTGTTGAATTCACAGCTTTATCAGAATATCCCAATTGTTTAATGGTGCTCAATGTACAAATGTTTAGACCAGCTCCTCCATCTATCAGGACTCGCTTTATTCAATGTTTGTGTATGAAGGCTTCAACATGTAGTGGGGCATTATGTGGCTGACTTACAGAGGCGTCATTGGCTTCTGTGAATGTGAGGGAATGTGGAATGGAAAGGTATCCCACCATGGCTTGAAACTGGTCCACGTTCAGATCAGTAGGAACGGCGGTGTCTCTCAAGATTTTGTCAAGAATAGCTTTATGAGCAGGGGATATGCGTAAGAGCTTAAGGATGGAGATGAGCGCGGGTGTCTTCCCTAACTGTTCTACAAGGTCATACTCAGGCTTGGTTGATGAAGAAGTAGTATTTTTAGTAGAGGCACCTGGCAACGTAATTTTACCTCGACGAGTTGTAACATGACATTCAGAGGTAGGTTCGGAAGAAGATCCAACACCTCTTAGAACAATCTTGGGTCTCTGAGGAGGATTCTCAGGATTTTTGTTCTTGATGGTAATAGTAGAGATATGATTGTCCATTGAGATGTGATTGATAGTTGAATCATAGTTATAAGGTGCTCTAGTATATTTGGCCTGATCATCTGTGACTTTGGCTTTTCCCTTGTCATGCTTTGGGAATGGTTCCTTAAACATCTCATGTTCTTGATTGGATGAGTGTCCCTCAATCTCAATGTCACCTCTATCAATGAGATCTTGCACAATGTTCTTCAGTCGATGGCAATTACCTGTCTTGTGACCCTTGCTCTTATGAAATTCACAATATTCATCATCGTTCCACCAATTTGGTTTGACCTTTGGTTCATATGGAGGAAAATTTGGAACTATGATCACTTTATTTGCCACAAGCTTTTTGAAGACTGATTCAAGTGGTTCTCCCAATGGGGTGTACTTCCTTCGTGGTCTAGAAGTTGTTTGAGTATTCACTTGATTGTTTGTAGAACTTGATCCCGAAAAGATGAACTTGGGTCGCACTGTGTTAGCATCAACAACACCATCATTGACAATGTTCTTGTTTTTATTCCAAAATCTTGGCTTGTCTTTTCCTTTAAAGTCATCTTTGTTTTCCTTGAATATCTTAATGACTCCTTGTTCAATTAGAACCTTTTCTGTTGCTAAGCCTTTTTCAATGACATCCTTGAAGGTGGACAAACAAGCTTTCCTTAGATCATAGCCAATGTCCTTGTTAACATTTTGTGTGAACATCTCTACCATTTGTTTCTGTGGAATTTCACAAGAGCATCTGCTGGCTAGATTTCTCCATCTTTGCAAAAATGATGCAAAAGACTCTCCCTCTCTTTGCTTGGTATTGCACAAAGTAGTGATTGATATGTCTGTCTCTATATTGTAGGAGAAATGTTGAATAAATGCCTCTGCTAAGTCACCCCATGACTTAATACCAGGTGGTAGTTGAGAGAACCATTCCATAGCTTGATCGCCTAAGCTTTGTGGGAACAATCTCATCAAATATGTTTCTTCTGCCGCTACCTCAATGCAGGCTATGAAAAACTGTCTTATGTGTGCCTTGGGTTCCCCTTTTCCTCTATACTTATCAAATTTAGGCGTCACAAAGTGTGCAGGAAATGGAGGCATTGGAATGCTCTTATCAAATGGATAAGGACATATGTCTCTCATTGTGTATGTTGGTTTTGGTGTATTTATGTCCTCCATTTTCTTTTGTAAATCTCTGATTTGTTGCTCCAAATTGCTCTTAGGTGGAGATCGACTTCTTGAAGCATACCCCATGTTTGAAGCACCAATTGTAGGAGGAGCATATTGCATGTATGGATGATATTGATCATACACATGTTCATATGGAGGAGGTCTATATTGATGCGGCATATATGGAGCACTTGGTATAGCTTCATGTTGAGGAATCCCATATCTATTTTGCGCATGTATACCATATTCTACAGGCATGCCATGTTCTATTGCGTTGCCCCCAAATTTGACACGGGGTTTCCTTGTATCCAAATTTTGAGCATGCCTTTGAATATCCAATTGTTTTGGTTGATCCATAGCTTGAGCATAAGGCTTCCATAATGGTCTTCGAAGGTAAGTATCATATGTTTGACCATGTGTATGTGGGACTTCTGGTTTTTGAAGCAAAGCTGATGGTGATTCAGGTACCATATGTGGTCCTCTATTTCCTCCACTATTAGGTCTCCTTTGATCCATGTTGGAGTGAGTTTGTTGCAAAGTTCGGTTTTCCATAAGTTGAGACATGTCAAAATCATGAGGTATCTTGGCTCCACTTTGTGCCATCATGTGTAAAAAGTATTGTCTATCCCTCCTCATTATTTCTTCAACCAATCTATTGAAATGGGGATTCATAATGGATTCTTCTACATCTGCTGAATGTATTGAAAAGTTGTCCACATTGTCATTGTGTGTAGCATTGTTGTTTGTAGTGTCTGCGTTTTCCACATTTGGAATGTTTCTATAAACATCCATGTCAGGTAATGTAGTGTGCTCAGGATTGAAAAATAAATCATTGTCATACTCATAAGAACTCATGTTTGCGGACTCTTGAGCCTCTTTAGTTTCTCTCCTAGATTTTTGAAGATGAGTTTCAACCATGAACTAGGTATTGACCAAGATGTGTGAGACTAGATGAAAATGAAAAAAGTATGGAAGACCAAGAGTTGGATGGAATGTAAATGAATCTAAGGTGTACTTGTAAATGTCCAAAGTGTAAGACCAAGTATGCATGTGGTAGAGTAGGTGTGACTTCCAAAGAGAGGATAGTTTCTCTTGATGAGGTAAGCTGACCTTGACCCTAAGTAAGACCAAATGAGACCCAAAGGTAAGAAACCTTGATGAGGGACCACTTAGCAAAGTGTTGTTGTATGTAGTGTGTTGACAAAGTATGATGAGGACAAGCAAGTGACCTTTTGACCCAAGTTTAGACAAGTATGAATGTAAAATGAGATGTGAAGCAATGATGGACTATGTGAGACCCAATGATAGGTTGAATGCTAGATGAAACCTGAAGAAACAACCTAGGAAGCTCAAGTATTCCGAAACTGATTTCTTTTGTTTGCTGGACTGTGAAATTTTTCCAATTTGTAAAGTTGTTGGTTGTGACCAAATCTGAATGTTTGACTATTTTTCGTGACAAGAGGACACAATGTTGATGAGGACTCAGTGTTTGCAAGTGTTTAGACTCCAAAATGACTCCAAGAAAAGTGTGTTGTTTGATGTAAAATTGTTTTGCATACACTTGAAGACACAAAAGACACAATGTTTTGGTGTTTGGTCTTGATTGTTTGAATGTTTAACATAAGTAAAGCACAATTCTTATGGCTGGCCAAGACAATAGTTGTTGATCCCACATGGGGTTTTACCCCCGAGGCTATGCTATTCAGAGCAGATACTTAGATGCTTGACCTCATTGGCTCCACCCTCGGCACTCACTTCTTGGGTCAGCCAAGCATCAATCCCCATGAAAACTCCCCATGGCGAACTTTGTATCTCTACTAAGAACCGTATGTGAGCCGACCTCCTACCCCAGCAACTAGAAGGATTTGGGCTTCTAAAACAAAAAGGTGCTAGTAAGGGCATCCGCTCGTGTGGCCATACATGTGGCACTTTCAGCTCTATAAATACAGAAGGTTCCCAACCGATAGGGGTTACGCCATACAAATGATCAAATAAATTTGATCAAACGGGTTTATGGGGAGACATAGTGTCGGTATGAACTAATCAGCACACGTTATTCATAGTTTTCACCATGAATACATTTGATTATAGTGGTTCAGATGAGGTGGGTTTTCCTCGCTACCACTTTGGTCGTTCTCTTCTCACTAGTAGTCCTAATGACCACATGGGAAGATAGGCCCTCTAAAGATTAAACAAAAAGAGCCTATTGCTCAAGACACAAAAGACAATGATTCAATTTTAGTGCACCAATTGAAGTGTTTGCTAGTCTATGAAAACAAGGCACACAATAAAAATCCAAAAACCCTTGCCAAGGACCTGCAACAAAGATTTATTAGTAGTTTGGATTGTTTCAAATGATCACCCCTTCCTGCAAGCACACAAGTTAGGTAAATTTTAGATCCAAAAGACTTTGTGAAATAGGGGCCTTCAACAATGCGTTTTGTTGACCAATTCAAAGACCTGATTCATAATAAAAAAAGACCATGTGTAAAATTTTAAGAGATTTCCAGAAATGTAAGAAAATCCAAAAAATTTGCTAATTTGCTCCAAAAATTAATTTTTTATGAAAAATCATAAAAAATTCATATAAAATGCAAAATCAATCCAAAAAATCTAAATTTTTTACTGGAGAGTCTTTATGGTCTTCCAAACCTGTACAAAAATTTTTCTGCAACAAATCCAAGCAGTTTGTGAGATATGAGTAAAATAATGCAAAACCCTAATTTTCAAAGATCTAATTTTTGAAGAATAATTTTGCATCAAATTTAAAATCAAAATAACAGATCCTATGTATAATTCTGAGAGATTTCCAAAAATGTAATAAAATCCAAAAAAATTGCTAATTTTCTCTCAAAATTAATTTTTTATGAAAAATCATAAAAAATTCATATAAAATGAAAAATCGATCCAAAAAATCTAAAATTTTTATTGAATCTTTTTGATACTTTTCCTGACCTGCACAAAAAAATTATGTCAAAATTCGAAGCCATTTGTGAGATCTGATCAAAATAAAGAAAAACCCTAATTTTTAAAGATCCGATTTTTAGGGAAATATTTTGCATCAAAATTAAATTCACAAAGAACAGATCCTGTGTATAATTATGAGAGATTTCCAAAAATGTAAGAAAATCCGAAAAATTCTCTCATTTGCTCTCAAAATTAATTTTTTATGAAAAATCATAAAAAATTCTTAGAAAATGAAAATGTGCTCCAAAAATTCTAAATTTTGGATTGAGAGCTCCTGATACTTTCTTCAACCTGCAAAAACAATTTGGTGCAAAATTTCAAATCGGTTTATGAGATATGATTGAATCTCTCCAAGATCTTGATTTTGTGTCCAAAACCCTAGCTGCACAAGGTTATTCTCCAAATTGTTTTACAAAATAGCAATATAGGGTTAGAAAAATCTGCAAAAAACATAGATCTAAGAAAAATCCATGTCCCACGGGGCGTGCCAAAATGTTTATGGTGAAAATGGATAACAATAATAACAATATTGCAAGGCTAAATGAATTCAACCACCAAACCCTACCCTAACAACAACAAAGATCCACCATAACATATGGAGATTACCTAAGATAATGCAAATCAAATGAAATCACAAAGATTATACCATCACATGTCCAATAGGGTTTTGATCTCCATTCTTCCTATCTCCATTGATCTTGCTTGATATATTTGCTCTCAGATTTTATGTGCACAAGAGCTCAACAAAGAACGGAATGTGGTTGCAAGTAGGATCGTAGTATAGTCAAATGATCAAGTTGTTAGGGTTTGATAATGAAGAAAGCATCTCCTTAAATAGAAGACACAATATGAAATGGAGGGATAAGATTGAGAGGTGTAAAAAGGAGGTCGGCTAGGATTAGAGGGTAGGTAGAAGAAATAATAAAATAATGAAAGGGGTAGGTAGTGTAGGAATTAAGAGATGAATGACATGTGTCATGGGTGGAAAAGGTTAATGAATTAATTAAATAAATAAAGATTTATTTAATTAATAGAAGAAATGAGATAATTAAATAAATAAAATATTTATTTAATTTAGGAAAAGGATAATTTAAATAAATAAATGTATTTATTCAAATGAGAAATAAGGCTAGAAGAGGATAAATGAATTAATTAAATAAATAAAGATTTATTTAATTAATAGAAGAATTAGGCTTAGATAATTAAATAAATAAAATATTTATTTAATTAGACATGACAATTTTGGGTGTCTACATATACATGTCTGATATTACCCATAATAGTGGATTATTGATTGCTTTAGCAGAGAGATGGCATAACGAGCATAACACTTTTCACCTGCCCACGGGTGAGATTAGTGTGACGCTTGAGGATGTCTACAAGATTCTCCACATCCTTGTGTCCGGCGAGTTAGGCAAGATTGGGGACCGTCTTTGTCTTTTGAGATAACATGGTGTGCACATGGGGGTTACTGCAGATTATGCTCAGTACATACTTGCACACCCATTTCCTCGTATTACCGATCCAACAGACCCTTCTCCCAACTCAGGAGATGAGGATGACGATTCAGATGATCCCATTATCAAGAGACAGAGATGGAGATGAGAGCTTAGAGCCACTCAGGAGGCCTGAGATGATGGAGATGAGGAAGGAGATGGAGGTTGAGGCGGTAGGAGACCCGGATGGAGAGGAGGTTGATTGAGAGTCTGTGGAGGATGTTTGGACCGATTGGCAGGATTGGGAGACCACTTCCTATGGGTGGGAGATAGGTAGGATGGATTGGGAGGGATACTGGCAGGGCATGGATGAGATCACCGAGAGGGTTACCCTCGATAGGAGGAGGCAAGATGACTGGATTGGATGGGGGTTACAGGAGGCATTAATTTTGGTCAGACTTAGCCAAACCCTAAGGTTATTGCAGCTCATGGTGGAGAGGATGAGGATCCAGAGGATCATGTTCCACTTATTAGACGACGAGTTTTGAGAGCTACTCAAATTGAGATTCCAGCAAGTGGACAGGGAGGTGGAGATGAGGGGATTGGGGTCATGTCCCTCAGCAGGATGTACCAGAGTAGGAGACCATGGATAGTCTCAGAGCACAGATAGATCCACTTAAAGCACAGGTACAAACACTCATGACAGAGAGGGACAGGGCTGTTAGAAGACAGTAGGATACTCAGGGTCTCCTTGATCATATTCAACAGGTTGGGTTGGGCACTCTCTCAGCTGATACCGTTAGAGCACTATTTTGGGTTGGGAAGGAGACATCACACTGGCAACAATTATATGAGGATTTAGCCACAGAGAGCCAGAGAGAAAGTAGCTATCATACCACTGTGAGGATGGATACTAGCATCGGTGGGGTCATGGGACCTCCTCAGAGGAGTGGTGATTGTGTGAGACAGGCATCTGGAGGATCTTCTCACCCACAACCACAAAGACATATAGAGTTAGGTGGTAGTGGTACAGGACAACCTTGACTTGATTTACATTGATGAGGCACTTGTATTTTTGATCTGATATCATTGTATACTTGGACATTTTATTGTTTTATGATGATCTATATGCAGACATGAACTCTATATGATGATCTTTTATTATGCATGTTACTCTATATGATGATGATGTATATATGATGCAATCATGATCTTTTCTTTTCTTTTTTAGTTTTTATGACAATGATCTATATGATGCAATGATGATGGAAATGACATGCTTTTGATTTTGAAAATGCAAATTAAAAATGATTATTAACTTAAATGATGTGAATGAAATGATTTATATGGTAATGCAAATGAATGATTATGTAATATGTAATTCAAATATTTTTTATTTTTTTATATGTAATGTTTATGAATCTAAGTGCAAAGATGCAACTAAATGATCATAATGAACTTCAATGATCCTAATGCAAATTGTTTTTGTTTGTCCAAGTATACTCAATCTTTATTTATGACTGTTGATTTATGAATGAAATGAAATGCTTATAATGCAACTGGCAATGAATCCTTATATTGCAACTAACAATGAATGCTTATAATGCAAATGAATAATGAGATAATCTAAAAATGTTATAACTAAAAATGATACTGCCATTCTTCATATGCTTGTCTTGTAATAGTGCGTGATTTCATCATTGAGATTTAAAATGTTGTAAGAGAATACAAGCAACTTGACATAATGATCCAAGCTGAATTGAGTATTTCTTACATGGATTTTGATATAGCAAGTTAATACAAGCAACTTGATATAACGAATCAAGCTGACCTAAGTATTTCTTGTAGAACAGACAAGGATTATCTCCTTTCATGCATGACTCAGAACGTCCTCTTTGATCTTTTGCCGATCATATCCTTAGACAAGTACATACCATAGTAAGAGATAAACCACATACAACAAACAAAGAAAATAATCATTCCCCATCATAGCTTCTCTAGTCATGGACATCCTTGAGTCCCATAGAGTACATGATTAGCAATAAAATCAAGATATAAACAATGAATCTTGTATGTCATTCACATGTTCTCATGGTCATTAACTGATATAATCATCTTAATGAATGATCATTGATAATATTTTGTTACTTGCTGGTTGATTCTTCATTTTCTAAGTTTCACAATTTAGTTGTCAAAAAAATCCTTGATCTTCGTTGCTTTTTTGCTCGTTATCTGTTTCAAAATCCTAGGTGTTTTTGGTTTTTCTAAGTTTTCCGAATGTTTTGGATTTTTCAAAAGATCACCTTTACAAAAGGAATTAGGATTTCGCCCCCAGTAGAATCAAAACTTTATTATGGATGTATGAATTGATCAAGATCCAAACCATGGTGGGATATGAATGCAGATTGATTGATTTTGATAAAATATAAGACAGTGACTAGGACAAGTGATGGGTATGGGAATGGGATAGACTAGCCTAGTCTATGCTCCTTGATCCTCTCCTTGGATCACCAGGTGTTTTGACCACACGGGTCTCTAGGACTTCCCTTTCTTGTGGAATCCCCTGACCTTTCCCAATCCACCCACCAACAATCTGTGATTCTCCTCCTAAAGTCACACCTACTCTCAAGCATCAAAAACCCTCACATAGGCTAATAAGGGTTTAGCTCCTCCTTCACCTTCTTAGGTCCTAGAAAGGTTAGGACAAGTCTCTGACATGGTTATCCATCCATTCATGTGCCCCAAGAGGTTTTAACCTTCCATTTCATTACCGATCTCACTATTTTGCTTTTTTCCTACAAAATAGGGCTACAAGGAATGTGCCCAATTAGGCCTCCACTCCGGACTTTTAGGGCTCCCTCTTGCAAATGATGCACAAACTTGTGAAACTTCCCAAAAGGACTGCTAATCATTTGGCAAGGGATCAAATATTTTTCTAGTTTTGGGCCTCCAAGTGTCCGTACACTACCCTGGGTGAATTTTGGGGTTTTTGAGGGTTTTTACAAGGGTTTTAAGGCCTACCTGGGTCACAGTGATGGTTTACTATCTTTGCCACCTTATCTGGATTGGTGGAAGTTCCTCCTTCTCACCAATGGTGCTTCACACATCCCTCTACACCTCCTCCAAAGGGTGCCTCCCTCCCTATCCTACCTTGCTCTCATGGACCTCTGCAACTTCAACCCTTCCTAGTCGGGCACAGTCTAGTCTCGCCTAGGAGTGGGTCTTTGAAAGATTTTCCTGCATCTTCAAGGGCCCTTCTTGCTTTGGGATACTATACAAGGTTTTCACTCCTATTACCCATGGTTTCATGGTGTCTCCACAATGGGGATAGGAGTTATCATTCCATTACACAAAACAATCCAAAACTGGACAATGACAAAGTACTTCACAAAATAATTACAAACACATAAAAACTTGCACAAAAACCTACCCTAAGTTCTCAAAATGAAAGTATAAACACAATGCAAGATTCACAACACCGCTCAGTTTATAAAAAAATCCATTATCAACCTATTAATGCTTCATTTGTGTCGACTAGCAACCAAAAACACAGTCACAGTCAAGGTCTTTTCTCTTGGCCGTACAATCTGACATCCAACCCTTCATTTTAGGGTTTTCAATAGCTTATAATGTCTCTTCCTCAGTTGGTGTGCCATGGTTAGGGTTCCTAATGCCAAACTAAGGTTATGACCTATTTGTTGGAAAAGTTGCATGACAACTTTGAAAAGTTGTCATGCAACTTTTTACAACTTTTGAGCAACTTCTACAATGTTGCTTTTCTTGGCTTTTGAGCCTACCTTGGGCTATCCTATGGACACAAACATGTCAAAAGGACCCCAAACACATCAAAGGCACACCTACCTTCTACTGCACAAGAAAACTCAACCTAGACTTACGAACCTAGGTCCTAAACTAGGACCTAAACAAAACCAATGAGCTCTTAGCTCTTATTACATTTACATGGCTTCTTAAAGAAGCAAAATTCCAAAAAAGGTCACATGGAGAAAGACCTTAAAAATGTGCTCCTGCACCATACTCCCCCTCTGCACAAAATTAAGGAACTAGGGGAGAGATGAGAGCCGGATCAATACCAAATTTCTTGAACCTGCTCTCTTCAACCCAAGTGGCTTCAGACTCAGGTTGACCTGCCCACTTCACCAAGTGTTCCATGTAGACCTGGTGTCTAGTAGAATTCTTCACCCATGACTCCAAGATCTCTTCTGCTATGGGTTGCTTCAATTGAGGTAAGGCATTCACATCCAAGTCTTGTAGCACCTTGGCTTGATTCTCAGTTTGCCCTACTATTTCACCCTTGTATAGTATCAGATCAACAACATTGAAGACTAGTGATATAGCCAAATCTGTAGGAAGATCCACCTTGTAGGCATTTTCACCATATTTGGATAGAATTCTACAAAGTCCTACCCTCTTCATTTGTAGCTTAGTAGGCTTGCCACTCTGCATTCTAGCTTTGCTCAAATGGACCATCACATAGTCACCCACTTTGAACTGAACCTCTCTCCTTCTTTCATCCACTTTTTCTTTCAGTTTTTGAGTAGACTCTAGGATGGCTCTCTTGACCTGTTCTTGGACTTCCTTGATGGTTTGGGTGAAGTCCTCTGCTTGCCCACTCTTCATCTCCATGGAACCAAGTTCTCTTAGTTCACACACCCCTCTTGGATGTCTGCCATAGACAACCTCAAAAGGACTCCTTCCAGTGGTCCTATTTACACTGTCATTATAGGCATACTCAGCTTGTGGAATAACTAAATCCCATGTATGCCCATACTCCTTGGTTAGACACCTTAACAAGTTGCCTAACACCCTGTTAATGACTTTAGTTTGACCATCAGTTTGTGGATGGTAAGCTGAGTTGAATGACAAATTAGTTCCTAGTCTCCTCCATAAGGTTTGCCAAAAATGGCCCATGAACTTGCTATCCCTATTTGAAACAATACTTAATTGGAGTCCATGAATCCTTACAATCTCCTTAAAGAAGAGATGTGCAATATAACTAGCATCATGAGTAGTTCTGCATGGAATGAAATGGCTCATCTTAGAAAATCTGTCTACCACCACATAGATGCTATCCATACCTGTCTTTGTCTTGGGGAGTCCTACCACAAAGTCCATGCTCAGACACTCCCAAGGCCTATTTGGGACCGGTAATGGTTGATAGAGGCCTACATTACTTGATCCTCCTTTTGCCCTTTGACACACACCACATTGCTCCACATACTTTCTCACATCCCTTGGCAACTTAGGCCAATAGGAGTACCTCTATACTAGATCCAAAGTTTTATTGACTCCAAAGTGTCCACTTAGACTACCATTGTGTTTCTCTTGCATGAGATTTTCTCTCATGGATCCTCTAGGTACACATAACTGATTGCCTTTGAACAAGAGACCATTTTGGAGAGTGTAATATGCATACTCACCATGAAAATGATTCTCAAACTCCTTGCAGACCTTGTAGGCTGATGAGAAGTCCTCATCTTCTTCATATAGATCCTTGAAACCTTCTATCCCTATGCTCTGCAATTGTAATTCTTGGACAGTCAACAACTTCCAGCTCAAAGCATCTACCACCTTGTTAAGCTGCCCCTTTTTATGCTTGATGGTAAAGGTAAAGGATTGGAGGTACTCCATCCACTTCAAATGTCTATTGCTAAGCTTCTCTTGAGTGTTGATGTAACTCAAAGCTTGGTTATCTGTGAACACCATAAATTCCTTTGGGAGTAGGTAATGCCTCCACTTCTTGAGAGACTGAACTAGTGCATACAACTCTAGATCATATGCAGAATACCTCTTCTTTGCCTCATTAAGCTTTTCACTAAAAAATGACACATGCCTTCCCTCTTGACTCAATACACCCCCTACTACAATGCCACTTGCATCACACTCCAATGTGAATAATTTGTCAAAAGTAGGTAAGAGTAGGATGGGTTTTGTGGCTACTTCTTGCTTCAATAATTGGAATGCTTTATCAACTTGTTCAGTCCATTTGAACTTAGTTTTAAGGCCTCCTTTTATGGTGTCAAGTACTGGTGCACATATGCCACTGAAGTTCCTCACAAAATTTCTATAGAATTGGGCTAAACCATGGAAACTCCCAACTTCAGTCCCTGTTTTAGGGGCAGGCCAATTCAAGATTGCCTCCACTTTGCTTGGATCCATCTTCAAGGTTCCCTTAGACACCACAAACCCCAAGTAGACTAACTCTTGCTTCAAAAAGTCACACTTCTCTAAGTTGATTGCCAACTTCTCTTCATGCAACCTCTCTAGGACTAACCTCAAATGTTCAAGGTGCTCCTCTTTGGTTTTGCTATAGATGAGTATGTCATCTAAGTACACTACCACAAATTTGCCTATGAAGTCCTTCAACACCTCATTCATCAACCTCATGAAGGTGCTTGGGGCATTAGTAAGTCCAAATGGCATCACAAGCCATTCATACAACCCTTCTGTGGTCTTAAAAGTGGTCTTCCACTCATCACCCTCCTTAATTTTAATCTGATGATAACCACTTTTAAGGTCCAACTTATAAAAATACATGGCACCTCCTAAATAGTCCATCAAATCCTCTATTCTAGGAATAGGAAATCTGTACCTTATGGTGCTCCTATTGATTGCCCTTGAATCAGTACAAAGTCTCCAATTGCCTCCCTTCTTTGTTGCTAGTACTACCGGGACTGCACATTGGCTGATGCTCTTCTTGATCAGTCCTTGATCCAACAACTCCTGCACTTGCCTTGACACCTCCTTATTTTGGTCAGGTGTGATCTTATATGCTGCTTTATTGGGCAGAGATGCACCAGGTACAAAGTCTATTTCATGGCTAATAGAACTTTTTGGTGGAAGTGTTGCAGGTGCTCCATCACTCACTATATCTTTATACTCTCGCAACATTTATTTTACCTCCTTAGGTACCTCTGTCTGCAACTTATCTTCCTCCTCCTTTGGCTTCACAAAAATGGCACATCCCACTATCTCCTCTCCATGTACCAGGTGTAAGAACTCTTTACCAGTGTTAAGTAAAAGACTAGGTGTTCTTGAGGTTCCCTCATCATTCTCTGTCAGAGACTGAATCTTAAAGGTTTTGTTATCCTTCTTGAAGGAAATGGAGTTCTCCTCTCCATCATAGATCATCTTCCTATCAAATTGCCAGGGTCTACCTAGCAGCAGATGACAAGCATCCATGGGTAATACATCACAAAGGATCTTGTCCTTGTAACCTCCAATAGAAAACTCCACCCAAGTCTGTTCATTGACAAGCACACTCTGCTCTTGATTCAACCATGTCACCTTGTAAGGGATGGTGTGGGGTATCTTTGTGAGTTTCAACTTCTTGGTTGCCTCGTCTGATATGATGTTATCAGTTGACCCTGAATCAACTATCACCTTGCAAACTTTACCAAAGATTTTGCATCTCACCCTAAACAATGCTCTCCTATGTTTAGGTTCATCCTTAACCTGTTGTCTTATCAAGACTCTATTGAACATTAGATTCTCCCCAATCTCCGATTCAATATGGTCCACCTTAGGTGTTTTGTTGCTTGATGTGTCTTCATGAGCATAAGCAACCCTCTTTCCATTGTTTGATGAGGTAGGCTTGTCAGGGCATCTATAGGCCGAGTGTCCCAATTCACCACAGTTGTAGCATTTCATGGTTGCAAAGTAGGAGTTACCCCTACCGGTACCTCTGCCCCTACCTAGACCCCCTTGTGCACCTCTTCCTCTAGAATGGCCTCCTCTGAGATTGGTTTCACTGCTATGTTAAGTCAACTTGGATTCTCCTTGATTTCTTTGCTCATTTGCCTTGCTTTGGTAACCACCTTGGTGATTCATTTGGTCTCTACCTCTGCCTCTACCCATGTTGTCCTTTTGTTCCTCTCTTCCACCTTGACAGCAAGATGATGACATTTTTGGATAGTAGTAGAAGTCCATAGGCTTATCTATTCTTGGATGTTCCACTTTAGGCCACTTAGATACCTAGCCACCTTGATAGATTCCTCCTCTTGGACTTTTGATCTAAGACAAAGCTTTTGAAACTCCTCTGTGTAGGAGGTCACATCAAGGTCTTTCTGGTTCAATCCCTATCTCTTCTTATGAAGTTGGACTTCATAATCCTCTGGTAAGTAGTTCTCCTTGATCTTACTCACCATGGCCTTCCAATTGGCTATAGGTAGCTTTCCCATGCTAACTCTCTCTTCTTGCAAGTACTTCCACCATGTCAAGGCTGCTCCCCTTAGTCTTGATTTGGCAACCTTAACCTTTTGAGCTTCTGTCACACCTTCACACTCAAAGTGGTTCTCCATACCTCAGTCCATTCCATGACAGTGTCAATGTCCATCCTTCCACTGAAATGTGGCAATCCTTCAAAAGCTTTTGTATTCAAAGCCTTGATGGCCTTTACAAAAGGTTCTTCATTGATTAAGGGGTCTGGTTCAGGTATGATGTCATCAAGATCAATTTCTTTCTTGCCCCTGTCACTAGTTTCCGCACCCTAGAGTTCTTGTGCTCTCTGATCAACCACTTCTTGCAACTTGTTCCTTATTTCACTCATAGCATCTTCAAGGAGTCTATTTTTCTCCTTTTGCTCTTCTACCTCCCTAGACAACTCTGCATTAGTGACCATTATGTTCTCCCCTACTGATTCACCAGAATATAGAGACATGTATGGTCCACCAAATCTTTAACCCTGCTCTGATACCAATCTGATGGGTATGGGAATGGGATAGACTAGCCTAGTCTATGCTCCTTGATCCTCTCCTTGGATCACCAGGTGTTTCAACCACACCCTAGGGTCTCTAGGACTTCCCTTTCTTGTGGAATCCCCTGACCTTTCCCAATCCACCCACCAACAATCTGTGATTCTCCTCCTAAAGTCACACCTACTCTCAAGCATAAAAAACCCTCACATAGGCTAATAAGGGTTTAGCTCCTCCTTCACCTTCTTAGGTCCTAGCAAGGTTAGGAAAGGTCTCTGACATGGTTATCCATCCATTCATGTTCCCCCAAGAGGTTTTAACCTTCCATTTCATTACCAATCTCACTATTTTGCTTTTTTCCTACAAAATAGGGCTACAAGGAATGTGCCCAATTAGGCCTCCACTCCGGACTTTTAGGGCTCCCTCTTGCAAACGATGCACAAAATTGTGAAACTTCCCAAAAGCAATGCTAATAATTTGGCAAGGGCTCAAATATTTTTCTGGTTTTGGGCCTCCAAGTGTCCGTACACTACCCTGGGTGAATTTTGGGGTTTTTGAGGGTTTTTACAAGGGTTTTAAGGCCTGCTTGGGTCATAGTGATGGTTTACTATCTTTTCCACCTTATCTAGATTGGTGGAAGTTCCTCCTTCTTACCAATGGTGCTTCACACATCCCTCTACACCTCCTCCAAAGGGTTCCTCCCTCCTTGTCCTACCTTGCTCTCATGGACCTCTGCAACTTCCACCCTTCCTAGTCGGGCACAGTCTAGTCTCGCCTAGGAGTGGGTCTTTGAAAGACTTTCCTACATCTTCAAGGGCCCTGCTTGCTTTGGGATATTGTAAAAGGTTTTCACTCCTATTCCCCATGGTTTCATGGTGTCTTCATAATGGGGATAGGAGTTATCATTCCATTACACAAAACAGTCCAAAACTGGACAGTGACAAAGTACTTCACAAAATAATTACAAACACACAAAAACCTACCCTAAGTGATCAAAATGAAAGTATAAACACAATGCAAGATTCACAACACCACTCAGTTTATAAAACAATCCATTATCAACCTGTTAATGCTTCATTTATGCCGACTGGCAACCAAAAACACAATCACAGTCAAGGTCTTTTCTCTTGGCCGTACAATCTGACATCCAACCCTTCATTTTAGGGTTTTCAATAGCTTATAATGTCTCTTCCTTAGTTGGTGTGCCAGGTTAGGGTTCCTAATGCCAAACTAAGGTTATGACCTATTTGGTGGAAAAGTTGCATGACAACTTTGAAAAGTTGCATGACAACTTTGAAAAGTTGCATGACAACTTTGAAAAGTTGTCATGCAACTTTTTACAACTTTTGAGTAACTTCTACAATGTTGCTTTTCTTGGCTTTTGAGCCTACCTTGGGCTATCCTATGGACACAACCATGTCAAAAGGACCCCAAAAAACATCAAAGGCACACCTACCTTCTACTACACAAGAAAACTCAACCTAGACTTATGAACCTAGGACCTAAACTAGGACCTAAACAAAACCAATGAGCTCTTAGCTCTTATTACATTTACATGGCTTCTTAAAGAAGCAAAATTCCAACAAAGGTCACATGGAGAAAGACCTTAGAAAGGTTCTCCTGCACCAACAAGTATGTCAAATATTGATAATTGTTGGTAAGTTACATATTTCCTGCTAAATGGTTCAGAGCAATAGATGCAAAAGATGGAAAGGATAAGCTAGAACAAATGGAAGCGATAGATGCGATAGGATGGAGTGGATAGGTGCGCAAAGCGATCTCATAGATGGAAGAACTTCACTTTTTAGATAGCGTCTATTTACCAGGTTTTCACTATCTAAATTTATTGCATTTTTGTTGTTTTATACTTTTTAGGGACTTTCTGCTTTTCTGATTTTTACTTATTTCTTCAGGGCTTTATATGCTTTTTATTGATTTTTATAGGATTTTAAATATCAAACATAAAATTTCTTGAGATAGATAGAATTGATAGGTTCATCAAACCAATCACCTTCAGGGGTAGATAACTTGTATGCTCCTAAGCCATATGCTGCTACTATGACAAAAGGACCTAACCAATTTGGTTCAAATTTACACTTATTTTCTTGGTCTTTCTGATTTCTTGGATTCTCCCTTAGAATTATATCTCCAATCTGAAAAAATGTGTGGTTTGACTTTGTGATTATAACTTATTTCCATTCTCTATTGATATACCTTCAAATGATCTATTGCATTTTGGCGATGTTCCTGGATCAACTCAAGTTCTTGAAGTATAGAGACTCGTTCTTCTTCTAGTATAAGACCTTTCAAGGAAACTCGTAGAGAAGGTATCTCTACTTCTATTGGTAATATGGCTTGCGATCCATAGACTAAGAAATATGGAGTTTCCCCCATTGGTGTGTGGATGTTGGTTCAGTATGCCCAAAGAGCAGGATTTAGCTGAATATGCTAGTCTTTTCCAGCTTCATTAACTGTTTTCTTCAAGGTTTTTAAGATAGTCTTGTTTGATGCCTTAGCTTGACCATTTCCTTGTGGATAATATGGAGTAGAAAACCTATGTTGGATATGGAATTGCTCACATAGTTCCTTCCCATCTTGATTCTAAAATGGTCATCCATTATTAGTGATAATGGTCATAGGAACTCCATAGTGACATATTATATAATTTAAGATGAATGATGATATTTGTTTTCCTGTCACTTTTGTCAAAGGTACTGCTTCAATCCATTTAGTGAAATATTCAATAGCAGTCATAATTAACTTATGTCCATTAGAGGATGAAGGATTTATCTTACCTACCAAATCAAGGCCCCATTGAGAAAATGGCCATGATCCTGCCATAGGATACAATTCTTGTGCTGGTGCGTGGATGAGATTCCCATGGATCTGATATTGTTTGCATTTCTTTGCATATGTGAATGAATCTCTCTCCATAGTAGGCCAATAGTAACCCATACAAAGAAGTTTCTTAGCCAGTGTTAATCCACTTGAGTGTGTGCCACAAATACCTGCGTGAACTTCGTTAAGAACTTTCTCAGATTCTTCTTGTTCAAGACATCTCATTAAAGTGCTATCTAGACCTCGCCTATATAAGGTATCAGCAATAATAGTATAGCGGGATGAATGATGGATAAAATTTCTTCTTTGATTGCGAGATAGGTCAGGAGGAAGGATATTCTCTTTTAAGTACTGATAAGTTTGGCCGTATAAGGATTGAATGGTTTCTGATATATGGTAAATCATGTAGGTATGTTGGGATTGAATGCTAGGGTTTAAGATATCTTCCACCAAGAATTCATAATGTTGTTGATTTTCTTGATTCTGCAAGAGAGATGCTATTGTAGCCATTGCATCTGCTGCTTTATTCTTATTTCTTGGGATTTGAGTGAATGATACTTCTTCAAAGTGTTCTTTAAACTCTTCTACTAGCTATTTGTAGGGCATGAGCTTATCATCCTTAGTTTGATAATCATCATTTATTTGGTTGATGATAAGTCATGAATCACCATAGACATCTAATTCCTTGATATTCCATTCAATAGCTATTTTGAGCCCAATAGTCAATGCTTCATATTCTGCAGCATTGTTTGTTGTTTGTGCATGGAAACCTTAGTCTATATGATTTTGGAATTGTGTGTCCCTGAGGTGTGATGAACAAAATTCCTACACCTGATCCATATTGTGTATAAGAACCATCAAAGTGCAATTCCCAAAATTTTGTACTTATTTCCAGAATGTCCGCATCAGGAAATTCAATGTGCAATGGTATGTCATCTTGTAAGGGTGCTTCAGCTAATTGATCAGCAATGACCTATCCTTTGATAGCTTTTCGATCAACATACTCTATATAAAATTCACTTAGTATCATAACTCATTTGGCTAGTCTGCCTGCCAAAGTTGACTTGTTCAATAGATACTTTAGTGGATCTATCTTTGCTACCAGTTTCACAAAATGAGTCAGCATATAATATCACAGCTTTTGAGTTGCAAATACAATTATTAGACATGTCTTCTCTTTTGATTTATAATTCAATTTATAGCCGACAAGTGTTTTACTGATGTAATACACTACTCTTTCTTTATCTTCTTCATCATGTTGTGCTAGGAGAGTGCCTAATGATACATTTGTTGCTGAGATATAGAGTAATAATGGTTTCCCTTTGATTGGTGATACAATTACTAGAGGATTCATGAGATGTTCTTTGATTTGCATAAAAGCCTCTTCACAGTTTTGATCCCATTTGAATGGAACGTTCTTATGTAAAAGATGAGTGAATGGATGACATCTATCTGCTAATTGAGAGACAAATCTTTTGATTGATTGCAATCTTCCTTGTAAAGATCACAATTGACTTATGTTCCTAGGTGACTCCGTTTCCATGATGGCTTTGACCTTTTCAGGATCTACTTCAATTCCACGAGCTGATATAATGTACCTGAGAAGTTTTTCAGAGGTTACTCCAAATGCACATTTCTTTGGATTTAATCCCAACTGATATCTTTCCAGCCTATCAAAGATCTTTCTCAAGATGTTCAAATGTTCTTGTCTTGTATGAGATTTTGCAAGTATATCATCTACATAATCTTCCATAAATATATGGATCATATCATGGAAGATTGTTGTCATAGCTCTTTGATAAGTCACTCCTACATTCTTAAGCCCAAATGGCATAAAAATCCAGTAATAAGTACCCCATGCACATGTGAATGTTGTCTTTTCTTGATCTTCAGGGGTGATTCTTATTTGATTGTATCCTAAGAATCCATCCATTAATGAAAAAATCTCATGTCTAGCTCATAAGTCCACAATTATATCAATGTTGGGTAATGGGAAATCATCTTTGGGACATGCCTTGTTCAAATCTCTGAAATTGCTATAGACTCTTATGCTTTTATCTAGCTTTGACACTGGAACAATGCTTGAAACCCATTCTAGATAGGCAACAGGTCTTATGAAACCCACATCTAATAGTTTCTTTAGCTCATCTCTTACAAGAAGAGCGATGTGTGAATACATCTTCCTTAGCTTTTGTTTAACTGGTTTTGCTTTTAAATCCACATTGAGATGATGCATTATAAGATCTTGATTAAGTCTTGGCATGTCTGGATAGGACCAAGCAAAATTTATTTGTCTTTGTTTGAAGAATTCTATGTATTCTTTTCTCTCTTTATCTGATAATGAGGCAACAAAATGAAGTATCTTGGGATCATTTGGTGTGCCAATGTTTATTTCTTCTATTGGTTCTATTAGAATAGCAGAGCTCTCCTAAAAATATGTAGGGAGGATTTCAAACTTTCCATCTTCTGGCGCCTCAAAGAGGTTTTCACCGTCAGATACGTCCTTTATTTTTCCTCTTGATTGATCTAGTGTTTCCATGAAATGGTTTTCAACACTAGGTCTCTTTCCTTGTTTTATTTCAATTTTGCAACTCGAAAGTTTGACATTCTCCTGACTACAAGAAACATTACTTGATTCTGCAATGGAAGATATCTTAGGTGATATGGGTTCGACAACATTAAGATACACAACTAAGTCATGGTCATTGGAAAAGACATCCAATTCAAGGTTTTCTATGTTATCTCAATCAATTAGTTTTGGATGAAGAAGGGGTAATTCATAGTCATCGTTATTGTTAGGTGCTTCAAGGTTCATGACATGATAGTCATAATTTGGCGTAGAGTAGGTAATGTCATAGATAGAATGATCTTGAGGATAGTCTCTCCCAAGTGTTCTCCAATTAGTTCTAACAAAATCAGTATTGGTATTTTGTAGTTCACACTCAAGTGGCTCTTCATTTGACGTTTTTCCCTTAAACGAATGGATTATATCAACACACACGTCTTTAATACTGCAAGTTCCTTCTTGATTATTTTAAATAGATTCATTTGTATTTTGAATTTGACATACTTGTGTACATGATATAGAGTATTCTTTTGCTAGCTTTTGTCTTCTCTCGAACTCAACTTCTTCTAAACTAATAGTCAATCCTACTTGACTATCTCTTAGTTCTTCTATGGTTCTGCCATACCTTGGTACATCTTGCTCCCCATTTGATAGAAATCTGATATTTCCCTGATGCTTGATCAATATCTGTTTGTGCTTCATGTGGCGTTACTTCTTGGTCTTTTTCATCCTCTTTATTTTGTTGTCTTGTATGTACCTCTTTTCTCTGATTCTGAGTTCTTCTTGTCTTCTTTCTAACTCTATATTTTATTTTCTAAAAGACAAGTCTTCATTGCTGATAGCTACTTGCTCTTCATTTTTTTCTTCACTTGATATAATAGATGAGACATTTGGACCCCATTCATATTCATTTGAATCTATCTCTAAACCATTATCTAGGATTACACCACTGTACCATACATGAATATTGTATGGTGCAAATAGTTCTCTGATTTCTGCCATCTCTGCTTTTACTGCTTCTAGAATATCTTGTTAATATTTTGCATTTGCTTGTATTCCTTGAACTTGTTTACAAGATTCTTCTTCTCTTTTGATTGCAATCTCTTCTTCTTGTTTCTCATGTTCTTCTTATTTTTGCTTATTGGTTACTATTTCTGCTGCTTGATGTAGCTTTTCTTGCCATTGTTCTTCTTTAGAGACTAATTTCTTTCTCCACTTTGGCCATTGATAATTATGGTGCTTTTGATTTGGTTTTGAATATCCAAGTCCCAATTCATCTTCTTTAGATTGTGAGTGAGGACAAATGGGTTTTGAAATACCTTGATGTTGCTTACCAATTGGTCCTTTTCCTTCATATCCCATTTTTTGCATTATCTTATAACCATTGCCATATTGTTTTATGGGAATATTGACTTCTGCAGCTGTTGCTATAGTTTCATTTTCATCTTTATACAACCCACCAAGATTGTCCTTGTCTTCAATTTCTTTTGCAAGTGTTCCGGCTCTAACAAATGCTCCATTAAACATTTCTTTTGATTTTTCTGAGATTCGAGGTTGGATATTTGTAGGCTTTCCATATGATTTAGGTGAAAGTGGAAAATTATGCAAAGAATATTTTCCCATTCCTTCATCATTTAATTTGAGCTTTTTCTCGAAGGTTTCCCATAACTTTTCTTGAATTTTTTTGGTAGGATATACTAATTCTTTGTTATGTGGAACTCCTGTATCTTGTGTTGGCTTCAGATTATTGCAATATTGGCTAGAGTTTGCAATTATAGTGACCTCTTTTCCTTCATGAGGAAACTTTACACATTGATGATATGTAGAAGGAACTGCTTGCATGTTGTGAATCCATGGTCTTCCCAAAAGAATGTTATAAGAGAGATTTGAATCTAAAACCTGACATAATGTATTCCTTTCCACAGGTCCTATTTTGATTGGTAACACCACAGTTCCTTTAGAAGAACGCTCCTCTTCATCATAAGCCTTAATGGTTATTTTCTTCTTTGGATCTACTACATTTTCTGAATATCCCAAAGCCTTTATTAAACTTAATGCACAAATGTTTAATCCATCTCCACCATCTATGAGTACGCGTTTGACACGAGTTTTTATTAATGGTGACTTCAATATGTAAGGGAGAATTGTGATAATGTTGCAAGGATGCGTCATCATTTTCAAAAAATGATAAGCAATGAGGGGCTATAAGGTGTCCCACCATGTTTTGGAACTAATCTACATCCAAGTCTTTGAAACTATTGTTTCTACTAAAGATTTTTCCAAAATATCCTTATGCATAGGTGAAACTTTGAGAAGTTCCAAAATTGATATTTGAGCAGGTATTCTTTGTAATTGCTCTACTAAATTGTATTGTTGTGAAGTGGATGTTGATTCTTTTGTTATACCCGGAAAGGTGACCTTTGCTTCACTTCTCGTAATGACATTGATTGGTTCTGAAGGTGTGTTATCTTTAATGATGATAACATTTACCACATCATCATATGTATAAGTGTCATTCACTTTGGGTTTTCCTTTGTCATCTTTTAATTTGGATTGTTCACCTTTTTCATAGTTTAAAAGTGGAGTTTTGAAGGCTAAGTGTGATTTTTTTGTCTTATGACTATCTACTGTGATAGTTCCATTATAGATTAAATCTTGGATAAGATGTTTCAATCTCTGACAATCATTAGTTTGGTGTCCTTTATTCCGATGGTAATTCCAAAAATGATTGTCATTCCACCAATTAGGCTTGACTTGTGGTTCATAACTTCTTGCTTCTGGTAAAATAATTAGTTTGTTCGCAAGAAGAGTTTTTAAAGTTGATTCCAATGGTTCTCCAATGTTTGTGAATTTCCTATGAGGATTGGAGAAGAAAGACTTGGACTTATTGCTTTCTTGATTGTTATTGTTTAGGATCTGACTTGATATATTAAAGATTGGTTGTTGTTTCGTAGCATTATTGTTGTCATTTCCTCCATTGATGACATTCCTATTCTTTGACCAGAACTTGGGTTTGTCATTGTTGTTGTTGTTGTTGTGATTGTTGTTGTTGTTGTAAGAGTTATTGTAAAGTTTTAGTTCTCCTTTCTTTACCATTGCGTCTTCTATTTTCAGACCATTTTCAATCATCTTGGCGAAAGAGGGAGGATATTTCATTTTTAGTCGATAAATTTCACTGATAAGATCATCAATGAATATTTCCATCGTTTCTTGATCACGTACATCTCTTGGATACCTATTAAACATTTGTTTCCATCGCTGCAAGAAGATCATAAAAGATTCACCATTTTTTTTTTGTTTAACATTGCATAAATCTAGCATTGTTATCTCATTCCTTACATTGTAGGAGTATTGTGAAATAAATCTATTCACGAGTTCTTCAAAAGATTTGATTCCGGATGGTAATATTGAAAACCATTCCATTGATTGTCCATTTAAACTCCTAGGGAAAAGATGCATCAGGTAAGTTTCATCGTGTGCAAATTCCATACTCATGGTAAAAAATTCCCTAATGTGATCTTGAGGATCAAATTTTTCATCGCACTTGTCATATTTAGGGATCTCGCAATGCCATGGAAATGGTATCATATTCAAACTTTTATCAAAAGGATACAGGCATATATCTTCCAATGAATACTTCTTGGAGCTTGTTCCATTCTGCATATCTTGTATCTGTCATTGTAGAGTTTGCATTTGTTGAGTGAGATTTAACAACAGATTATTCATACGGTTTCTCCTTGTCTCTTCATAAGTTCTTCCATCACTACGCTCTCTTCTTGTGTCATCATGTTGTTTTCTTGTCTCTTCATGACTTTCTTTGTTTACTTCTTTGTTATTTGGATCATCTATTTTTTGGGTGTTACTTGCCTCCGCATCTTGTTTCAAGCTTTCTATGTTAAAGTCTTGTGGTAATTTAGCTCCTGATTTTGCCAACATCAAAAGATATTTCTCTTTTTGCTTTGCCAATAATTTTTCCATTAGCCTATCAAATTTGAAATCTTGCTCAAGGTCTCTAATGGTGTTATTGACTGCTTCTTCATCAACAACCGTATACCCAAAAGTTTGGAACATCGGATTATCTTCTTCCTCCATTTGTTTTTGTTGTTTTCTAAGTTGTTCGTATTGAGCTCTAGTCCAAACTGGCATGTGATTGTTTCAAATTTTTTGAAGTTTTCTAAAGACAACTCAATAGGTGATTATTGGTTTAGGAAGATATGCTTTGTTCATTTTACCACTATTGTTTGTTTGTTGTGATAAAGCGTCTCTTTGTTGAAAAACACGCCCTTGAAAAATTTCCCCATCAAATTCTTTCCCACAACCACATAAATAGTGATGAAAATGGTGTAGGAATGTTCTATGTTTTAATAAGATCTTGCGATTGATATACAAGAATCTTATTCTTTTCTGAGTAGCTTTTGTAGACACCCAAAATTGTCATGTCTAATTAAATAAATATTTTATTTATTTAATTATCTAAGCCTAATTCTTCTATTAATTAAATAAATCTTTATTTATTTAATTAATTCATTTATCCTCTTCTAGCCTTATTTCTCATTTAAATAAATTTATTTATTTATTTAAATTATCCTTTTCCTAAATTAAATAAATATTTATTTATTTAATTATCCCATTTCTTCTATTAATTAAATGAATCTTTATTTATTTAATTAATTCATTAGCTTTTTCTACATAGGACACATGTCATTCATTCCTACACTACCTACCTCTTTCATTATTTTATTATTTCCTCTACCTACCCTCTAATCATAGCCGACCTCCTTTTTACACCTCTCAATCTTATCCCTCCATTTCATATTGTGTCTTCTATTTAAGAAGATGCTTCCTTCATTATCTAACCCTAACAACTTGATCAATTGACTACACTATGATCCTACTTGCAACCACATTTCGTTCTTTGTTGAGCTCTTGTGCACATAAAATCTGAGAGCAAATATATCAAGCAAGATCAATGGAGATAGGAAGAATGGAGATCAAAACCCTATTGGACATGTGATGGTATGATCTTTGTGATTTCATTTGATTTGCATTGTCTTAGGTAATCTTCATATGTTATGGTGGATTTTTGTTGTTGTTAGGCTAGGGTTTGGTGGTTGAATTCATTTAGCCTTTCAATCTTGTTATTATTGTTATCCATTTTCACCATATACTATAGACCTCCTCCATATGAACATGTGTATGATCAATATCATCCATATATGCAACAAGCTCCTCCTCAAATTGGTGCCTCAAACATGGGGTATGCTTCAAGAGGTCGATCTCCACCTAAGAGCAATTTGGAGCAACAAATCAGGGACTTACAAAAGAAAATGGAGGACATAAATACACCAAAGCCAACATACACAATGAGAGACATATGTCCTTATCCATTCGACAAGAGCATTCCAATGCCTCCATTTCCTACACACTTTGTGACGCCTAAATTTGATAAGTATAGAGGAAAAGGGGATCCTAAGGCACACATAAGACAGTTTTCCACAGCTTGCATTGAAGTAGCTTCAGAAGAGACATATTTGATGAGATTATTCCCACAAAGCTTAGGTGATCAAGCTATGGAATGGTTCTCCCAACTCCCACCTGGTATTAAGTCATGGGGTGACTTAGCAGAGGCATTTATTCAACATTTCTCCTACAATATAGAGACAGACATATCAGTCACTACTTTATGCAACACCAAGCAAAAAGAGGGAGAGTCTTTTGCATCATTTTTACAAAGATGGAGAAATCTAGCCAGCAGATGCTCTTGTGAAATTCCACAGAAACAAATGGTAGAAATGTTCACCCAGAACGTTAACAAAGACATTGCCTATGATCTAAGGAAAGCTTGTTTGTCCACCTTCAGGGACGTTATTGAAAAAGGCTTAGCAACAAAAAAGGTCCTAATTGAGCAAGGAGTCATTAAGATATTTAAGGAGAATAAAGATGACTTTAAAGGAAAAGACAAGCCAAGATTTTCGAATAAAAACAAAAACACAGTCAATGATGGTGTTGTTGATGCCAACACAGTGCGACCCAAGTTCATCTTTTCAGGATCAAGTCCTACAAACAATCAAGTGAATACTCAAACAACTTCTAGATCACGAAGGAAGTACATTCCATTGGGAGAACCACTTGAATCAGTCTTCAAAAAGCTAGTGGAAAACAAGGTGATCACAGTTCCAGATTTTCCTCCATATGAACCAAAGGTTAAACCGAATTGGTGGAATGATGATGAGTATTGTGAATTTCATAAGAGCAAGGGTCATAAGACAGGAAATTGTCACCGACTGAAGAACATTGTACAAGATCTCATTGATAGAGGTGACATTGAGATTGAGGGACACTCATCCAACCAAGAGCATGAGATGTTTAAGGAACCATTCCCAAAGCATGACAAGGGAAAAGCTAAAGTCACAGATGATCAAGCCAATTATACTAGAGCACCTTACAACTATGATTCAACTATCAATCACATCTCGATGGACAATCATGTTTCTACTATTATCATCAAGGACAAAACCCCTTAGAATTCTCCTCAGCAACCCAGGATTGTCCTAAGAGGTGTTGGATCTTCTTCCGAACCTACCTCTGAATGTCATGTTACAACTCGTCGAGGTAAAATTACGTTGCCAGGTGCCTCCACTAAAAATACCGCTTCTTCATCAACCAAACCTAAGTATGACCTTGTAGAACAGTTAGGGAAGACACCTGCGCTCATCTCCATTCCTGAGCTCTTACGTATATCCCCCGCTCATAAAGCTATTCTTGACAAAATCTTGAGAGACACCGCCGTTCCTACTGATCTGAACGTGGACCAGTTTCAAGCCATGGTGGGATACCTTTCCATTCCACACTCCCTTACATTCATAGAAGCCGATGACGCCTCCATAAGTCAGCCACGTAATGCACCATTACACATTGAAGCCTTCATACACAAACATAGAATCAAACGAGTCCTGATAGATGGAGGAGCTGGTCTAAACATTTGTACATTGAGCACCATTAAACAATTGGGATATTTTGATAAAGTTGTGAATTCAACAAATCAAATCACCATCAAGGCATATGATGATGAGGAACGCTCATCCAAGGGCAAAGTCACCTTACCTCTAAGAATTGGACTAGTTACAAAGGATGTGGTTTGTCAAGTCCTAGATCTGGATCTCACTTATAATATATTGCTAGGACATCCGTGGATTCATGAAATGAGGGCAGCCCCATCGACATATCACCAATGCATTAAGTTTCCTCACAATGGAGTCGAGGTAATAGTTAACGGTGATCCTAATCCGTTCATATATTGCAATAACTTGAGATCACATACTGAGACCATCATTCCCAGTAATCATGAAGTTGTTCCTTCTTCGGCATACATTGATCCTGAGTCATTAAAACCCTCGACATCAAAGCAAGGTGAGATTCAAGGCAAATTTCAAGACAAAGGCATGGGAGAATACACTTTAAATCAGACCATGTATTTACGACAAGTCATGAGCTCTCCAAAAGAATATGGAAGGCCACATCCTAACAAGCAAATATCTATCATGGTATTCAAATGGGACCCTACTACCTTTCAAAGATGGGGCGAACTGGAAGAGGAAGGTTTATACAAAATGCTCTACAGAGACATTGAAAATGATACACAAGATCAAATCAATATACCCTTTGAGAAATATGGCAAAGGCTTCAAGATTCTACAAAAATTTGGGTATGATGGAAAAAGCCCTCTTGGGTTACAAAAAGAAGGCGTTATGGAGCCCTTACAACCTGAATTGACTGTAAAAAGGGAACGTTCGAAGGGACTTGGTTTTCTGACTTCCAAGATCCACACTAAAAGGACAGAAAAGGCATCACAAATCAAAGTTGCCAAAATTCAACAAGAGGATCGCTATTCCACAGACTCCAACGAATGGGAATGGGTTTCAGACAAATCCTCTAGTGACTATGAGCTCATCGAGACATTTAGAGAGCCAGATGAACCCATAGAAGAAAAGGAATTTTATAAAAAGTTCAGAGTTGGTCAAGAAACAACCCATAAGGAGGCCACACAGTCTTTGTCTCAAGGTTCTAGGTTGAAATCACATAGGATGAGAACACCTGTCCCAGAATGCGCTACTAGTGACGACAATTTGGATTCACTCGTGATCGAAACCGATGAGGAGAGTGCCATCGATGACCTCGATGATTACCTTGATATACCCGAATATAACTACATCTTCACTCTTAGCCCCGCTAACTCCAAGGATATTAAAGGCCTTCCTCTTGTCCACCATCAACTCATTGACTAGGATCATGAAGGACCAGCGCAGTTTGACACATTCCAAAATGATGAAGCTGTTATTGACTATCTTGGCATACGAGATGATCTTCCCCTCGGGGACCATAAAGCAGGATACACTATAGAACTCAACAACATGGCATATTTTGGTGAGGGTGTCGGACCTTCCAGTTGCAAAAATGTGAAAATAAGAACAAATCAAGGATCTTATGGCGAAAACCACACTGTGGCGCTATCTGATCCCAAAAAAGTAAAAAGAAAGGACGTATCTGAGGGTGAAAACCTCTCTGAGGCACCCGAAGATGGAAGGCTCGACATTCTCCCAGCATCATATGAGGAAAAGTCATCTATATTGGTAGAGGAGACTATCAAGACAAACATTGGTACAGAAGAGGTTCCACACAACATATTCCTGGCTCAATCATTGACAGAGTCCGAAAGGTCGAAATTCATAAGCTTCTTCAAAGAGCGACAAATCAACTTTGCATGGTCATACGCTGATATGCCTGGACTGGATCCGGATTTGGTAATGCATCATTTGACAGTCAAACCGGGGGCAAAGCCAGTGAAACAGAAATTAAGAAAAATGCATCCACAAGTGGCATTACTAGTCAAAGCAGAGCTGGAAAAATTATTGGATGTCGGATTCATATGCCCAATTGATTATCCTGAATGGATCTCCAATTTAGTACCTGTCAGTAAACTGGATCACAGCATCAGAATATGTACAGATTTTAGAGACATCAACAAAGCTTGTCCAAAGGATGATTTCCCATTACCAAATATTGACTTGATTGTTGATCTCACAGCAGGTCATGAAATGCTATCATTGATGGATGGATTTTCTGGTTATAATCAAATAAGGATCGCACCTGAAGATCAACACAAAACATCGTTCACTTGTCCTTGGGGAACTTTCTGCTGGGATGTCATGCCCTTTGGACTAAAAAATGCAGGTGCTACATATCAAAGAGCCATGACTACTATCTTTCATGATCTCATGCATGTAACCGTGGAAGACTATGTTGACGATCTCTTGGGTAAATCAGTGGACAGAGATACACATTTATACATACTTTCAGTCATCTTTGATCGGTTGGAAAAATACAAAGCAAGATTAAATCCCAAGAAATGTGTCTTTGGAGTAACCTCCGGGAAGCTCCTAGGATTCATTGTGTCCAAAAGAGGAATCGAAGCCGATCCAGCAAAAGTCACAGCCATCTTGGAGATGCAACCACCTAGAAATATCAGTCAACTTTGATCCTTACAAGGTAGACTTCAATCCATATGGAGATTCATAGCGCAACTTGCAGATAAGTGTAATCCTTTTCAACACTTGCTACATAAAAACATCAAATTCAAATGGGATGATAACTGTCAACAGGCTTTTCAGATGCTCAAAGATTATCTTTTGAATTCACTAGTTTTGATGCCACTAGTTCTAGACCAGCCTCTGTTACTATACATATCAGCTACGCCAACAGTATTGGGGGCACTCCTAGCACAACAAATTGCTGAGGGCAAGGAAAAGGCAGTATACTATATCAGTCGCACATTGGTGGGATATGAACTAAACTACACACCAATCAAACGTGCATGTCTCGCCATGGTCTTTGCTTCATAGAAATTACGACATTATATGCTCACTCACAAGACTAAGTTGATTGCAAGAATCGATCCGTTGAAATACCTCCTCAATAAAGCAACACTTACTGGGCAACTAGCCAAGTGGGTAATGATCCTGAGTGAATTTGACATCGAGTATGTGGACAGAAAAGCAATAAAAGGACAAGCAATCGCAGATCAATTAGCAGATGCCCCCATGATTGATGATGTTCCTCTAAATTCAGAATTTCCAGATGAATCCATTTTAACAATATCACATGCAAAGCCATGGCAACTGTACTTTGACAGCTCATACACATAGCATGGGGCAGGAGTGGGCATCCTCTTCCTAACTCCTCAAGGTGACTCTATACCAAAATCATACCGCTTATCATTTCCTTGCACTAACAATATAGCGGAATATGAGGCATTAACAACGGGATTACGCATTGCAGTTCAGTGGAAGATCCAGGAACTTCATGTTTTTGGAGATTCTCAACTGGTTATCCATCAAGCAACTGATGATTACCAAACAAAAGATGAAAAATTAATGCCTTACAAACAAATGGTGGATGACCTGAAACGACACTTCACAAAGATAGATTTTGAGCAGATACCAAGAGAGCAGAATCATGTCGCAGATGCCATGGCTACAATTGCTTCACTGATCGATCTACCACAAAATGAGACCTGCTATGAGTTCTTGGTGGACAACCTTTTGGTTCCTTCATATGAGATCACTCCTACTGAAATGATATGTGTTGTTGGTCCCGAATCCCAGTTATATGGTTCCATCTTCACATACCTTCGCGACAATACCCTACCTCCTGATCTATCAAATAACCAACGTCGCACCTTCATTCGCCAATCCTCTCGATATGTCATTTTAGCTAATATCCTATATCGGCGAGGTCTAGATGGCACTCTTCTTAGATGTCTAGAAAGCGACGAAGCTCAGATTGCGTTACATGAAGTGCATGAAGGGATATGTGGTCCACATGCTAGTGGTCCTACCTTGGCCAAGAAACTCATCAGGACTGGATATTACTGGCCCAATATGGAAAAAGACTCATATCAGTTTGTCAAGAAATGTAAGCAATGTCAAATTCATGGAGACCTCATACATGCGCCAGCACAAGAACTACAACCACTTGCGTCTCCTTGGCCCTTTTGTCAATGGGGACTCGATCTCATAGGCAAGATTCACCCTCCTTCTTCTAACGGTCATAAATTCATTATCACTGCCACAGAGTATTTCATAAAATGGATTGAAGTCGTGCCTCTCACACAAGTCACTGGAAAACAGATTGCCATGTTCATCCTTAACTATATCATTTGCCGATATGGTATTCCTGTTTCCATTATCAGTGATAACGGGCGTCCCTTCAAAAATTAGGATGTTCGTGAACTCTGTGACCGCTTCCATATTTCCCATCATTTCTCCACACCATATTACCCCCAAGGTAATGGCCAAGCTGAGGTGTCTAATAAAACAATCCTTAAAATCCTCAAGAAGACAGTCAACGACACTGGCCGTAATTGGCATATCCAACTAAATCCCGCACTTTGGGCCTATCGAACAAGTGTCCGCACACCTACAAGAGCTACACCATATTCACTTGTCTACGACACTGAAGCCATCTTGCCTATTGAGGTCGAGTTACCTTCTTTACGAGTCTCTTTGCAAAACATCATCAACGATGAAGACTATAGGGTCTCTCGCTTACAAGAACTGGAACTACTGGATGAACGGAGACAAACTGCTTTTAATCATCTCAAGGCTTACCAACAACCAATGAGTCATAGCTACAATCATAAGGTCAAGCCTTGTACATTTGAGGTAGGTGATTTGGTTCTCAGAGAAAACCCCAAGAATCAACAAGACAGAGAGAAGAAGGGCAAGTTTGAACCAAATTGGCTTGGTCCTTACATCATTACAGCAGTATATGGATCTGGGGCATATCAGCTCTCAACTACAGAAGGTGAACCTTTGGAGGATCCTATCAACAACATGCACCTTTGCAGGTTCTACACATAGCTCTTCGGAATATCCTAATTCAAAAATACAAAAAAATCAAAAAATTCAAAAATTCAAAAATTCAAAAAAAAAAAAAAAAAATCGAAAAAAGTAAAGAGAAATAATTTTGTCCAATGGTGAAAACCACTTCGATGGCGCCCTGGGCAAGTACCATGGTGAAAATTGGGTCACCAACACCATGTGTAGAGACATTGCTCCTCCCTCCTTCGGGATTCACTTTCATCCTTTCACTTTGCACACACTCACGACCAATTCATCCATAATAAAACTTACCCATTCCCATCATGGCTTGTTATTGATCTACCCAAGATTGGTTAGCCATTCATAATAAACCTCCCTTTCCATCCATAATAAATTAGATCCTATCTGTGGCTATGGCAAATCGTATGTCTAGTGATGGGTGTGGAACTAAGAACATCACATGTTTCGAGGAGTACAGTTTCTTCCAACTTCCTTCAGTCTATCCGCGCACAATCCGCAATAAAACAACATCTGCATCGCCAGTCCGCAATAAAGTTTCATCTTCTCCGCAATAAAGTATCAGCTTCATGGATTCAGTCAGTTTCAGATGAGACACAGCAACAACAATGAGCTTCAACAAATCAAATCTTTCAACAGACTCAGACAACATATGGTTCAGTGCTATCTATCCTTTTTGTGAAAGTAAACATTGTGACCACAATCAAATAAGACTTATACAAGTGACAAGAGACACTAAACTTGAGGACTACAGTGGATGTTGGTGTCGAGTCCTGGTTTTCTTTTGATTTTATCTTTTGGTGACATGTCTTTTAGCTTTTCCAGGATGTCTCTGACTAGAGATTATATCTCCAGGATGTCTTTGACTAGAAAGGTGAGGATGGGGTATCGTCACCTATTTGTATTTGCTGTCTGTAGATTGTTTTTTAGTAATGCTATGACTTGTCCAAAGATATGAGGACACTGTGAGTCTAGTGTGAACTGGGGCATTCCTTGTTTGTGACTATCTTATCTCCATGCAAACAGGTACAATGACTTTCTGGGTCGAACATATGCCTTGATTGTTATAACCTACTTGCCATAATAAAGCTCAATGATGATAACGCACAAGAAGCTCTTTCATGGTCATATCTTCTATCTTTCATCCCCCCTTTCTTGATTGACTTCCATCATCCTTCTTGAGTCCATGTAGCCTACTATCACATGACTAAGTATAATGACACACCAAAAACATTTGCATTTCATGTAGTTGCACCTGCATTACCACATATAAGCATTTCATACATACATATAGATATCACAATTGCATCACATCCTGCACACAACACTTGTTAGCACAACTTACATTTGCATTATCATATTCATCTGCATTACATACATTCACATTTGCATCATGCATACACATATAAAACATAAAAGAACAAAAAAATATATTGCATTGCATCATATACATATTTGCATCCATATCATAAAACATACATCATAAGAACATCTCATCACATAGGTATCCATGCATATAGCTTCTGCAAAGATGAATCATCTCATATATATATATATAAAGTGTCATGATACAATGATGTCAAAATCATATGGCTACAATCACCCACAGGTGTCTACATCATCATACAAAATGGTACAATACTGATACATAGGGAGCCCTCTACGGCTATGATGAATTCTCTTCCTCGGAGTCGGCTGGCCTCAATGGAGTCTGAGCCCTAGAAGGACCCACCCCAAGATCATCTCTCCTGGCCCCTGTGTCCCCTGCAGCCACCCCTCGTGTCACCCTATCAGGACAGAGGAACCCACTGATAACTCCTGCCAACACTGCTGGTAGTGCTAATCCTATCCATGTCATGGTATCCCATGCCACATGTCCCACCCTCATCTCCAGTCCTGGATCCTAGAACACTTGTCTCAGTGCATCCCTATATCCATCTCGATCGTAGGGTACTAACTCCCCATCGATCGGTATCCGCAGAATCCTGTATACATCCTCCAAGGTGACTGTCATCTCACCCATCGGCAAATGAAAACTACAAGTCTCTGAGTGCCATCTCTCAGCCAGTGCAGTCAGCAATCCCATGTTCGCCCGAAACTCAGGCACATACAGAATGTATCTCAATCCCATCGCCTCAATCACTGCTTGGTCCCCAAGTGTCAACTCAGGTCGCAATCTCTGTGTCGACGGGAATCTCTCCCGTGACTCCAGCATTAGCAAATACTCCTGCAGTCAAGTAAATCAATCATGTCAGTCATAGTGGCATTCACTGTTTATCACAAAATGCTACTTTTTATCTAAATGCATATGGCTATCTATCCTAGTGACACTCACTGTTCATCACAAAGTGTTGCTTCTATCCTTGTAGTACTCCCTGTTCATCACAAAGTACTACGTGTTTGGCACTCCCTGTTCATCACAAAGTGCTGCTCACATTTGCACTCCCTGTTCATCACAAAGTACTCTATCTTGGTGTAGACACTCAAAATTGTCATGTCTAATTAAATAAATATTTTATCTAAGCCTAATTCTTCTATTAATTAAATAAATTTTTATTTATTTAATTAATTCATTTATCCTCTTCTAGCCTTATTTCTCATTTAAATAAATACATTTATTTATTTAAATTATCCCCTTTCCTAAATTAAATAAATATTTTATTTATTTAATTGTCCTATTTCTTCTATTAATTAAATAAATCTTTATTTATTTAATTAATTCATTATCTTTTTCTACCTATGACACATGTCATTCATCTCCTAATTCATACACTACCTACCTCTTTCATTATTTTGGTATTTCTTTTACCTACCCTCTAATCCTAGCCGACCTCTCTTTTTACACCTCTCAATCTTAACCCTCCATTTCTTATTGTGTCTTCTATTTAAGGAGATGCTTTCTTCATTGTCAAACCCTAATGACTAATGACTGATTTTGGAGTACTTGGCTACACTACGATCCTACTTGCAACCACATTCCGTTCTTTGTTGAGCTCTTGTGCATATAAAAATCTGAGAGCAAAAGTATATCAAGCAAGATCAATGGAGATAGGAAGAATGGAGATCAAAACCCTATTGGACATGTGATGGTATAATCTTTGTGATTTCATTTGATTTGCATTGTCTTAGGTAATCTTCATATGTTATGGTGGATCTTTGTTGTTGTTAGGCTAGGGTTTGGTGGTTGAATTCATTTAGCCTTTCAATATTGTTATTATTGTTATCCATTTTCACCATATACATTTTGGCATGCCCGGTGGGACCCTTGTCCCTTTGCATTTAACATTTTTTTTGCAGATTTCGCATTTTTGAAATTGCAGATCGGACAATTTTCGACGATATTTTAGGTTTTTCCGCGTTTGCGAGCGTTCGGATCGCGTTTCTGTGTTTCAGAAGCGTCTGTAATATCGTGAATCGCTTCTGTGTTTTTGCCAGATTTTATTTTGCAGGTTTCTGTAACCGCGTCTGTGATTGATCTTATCGCATCTGTTTTTGGGAAAGGCGTCTGCGTTACCTGATCGTGTCTGTGTATCACAGAACAACGTCTGTGTAATACAGACGCGTCTGTGTCTGGTATAGAAGCGTTTGTGCTTTCTATTTTGCAAAATTTGTCAATTTTCTTTGATTCGGGTTTTCGGATTTTGTACTTAGGGTTTCAGATCTGGATTATTTTCGGCTAACCCTTGTAGATCTAGCTAACCAAGTTTGTGCAGCTTGCTTTGAAGGCAAAAACGTTTTTGTTGAAGGCCCCTTTTCACAAAGTCTTTTGGGTTTTCTAAAATTTACCTAACTTGTGTGCTTGCAGGAAGGGGTTATCATTTGAAACAACCCAAACTACTAACAATTTTGTTGCAGGACCTTAGCTAGGGTTTTGTAGTTTTGTTGTGTGCCTTGTTTTCATAGATTAGCAAACACTTCAATTGGTGCACTAAAATTGAATCATTGTCTTTTGTGTCTTGGGCAATAGGCTCTTTTTGTTTAATCTTTAGAGGGCCTGTCTTCCCGTGTGGTCATTAGGACTACTAGTGAGAAGAGAACGACCCAAGTGGTAGCGAGGAAAACCCACCTCTTCCGAACCACTATAATCAAATGTATTCATGGTGAAAACTATGAATAACGTGTGCTGATTAGTTCATACCGACACTATGTCTCCCCATAAACTCGTTTGATCAAATTTATTTGATCATTTGTAGGGCGTAACCCCTACCGGTTGGGAGCCTTCTGTATTTACAGAGCTGAAAGTGCCGCATGTATGGCCACACGAGCGGATGCCCTTACTAGCACCTTTTTGTTTTAGAAGCCCAAATCCTTCTAGTTGTTGAGGCAGGAGGTTGGACCTCTGGTAGCGGCCCACACACATACGGTTCTTAGTAGAGATACAAAGTTCGCCATGGGGAGTTTTCATGGGGACTGATGCTTGGTTGACTCGAGAAGTGAGTGCCGAGGGTGGAGCCAGTGAGGTCAAGCATCTAAGTATCCGCTCTGAATAGTGTAGCCTCGGGGGTAAAACCCTATGTGGGATCAACAACTATTGTCTTGGCCAGCCCTAAGATTTGTGCTTGTCTTATGCTAAACACTCAAACATTCAAGACAAAACAACAAAACATTGTGTCTTTTGTGTCTTCAAGTGTATGCAAAACTTTTTACATCAAACAACACACTTTTGGAGTCTAAACAGTTTACAAACATTGGGTCATCAACATTGTGTCCTCTTGTCACGAAAAATAGTCAAACAGTCGGATTTGGTCACAACAAAACAACTTCACACATTGGAAAAATTGCACTAAGGTTACAGAAACGCATCTGTGTCTGTTTTAACCGCGTCTGCGTCATATAAGCACGTCTGTGAAGGGAAGAATAGTATCTATGTTTTTAACAGCGTCTGTGTCAAACAGAGAGGCGTCTGTGTCTGGTAACCGCATCTGTGAAGTATACAGAGGCGTCTGTGTCAGGAATTGAAAACTTCAACAGTCCAGCAAACAAAAGAAAATCAGTTTCGGCATGCTTGAGCTTCCTAGGTTGTCTCTTCAGGTTTCATCTAGCATTCAGCCTGTTCTAAGGTCTCATACAGTCCATCATTGCTTCACATCTCATTTTACATTCATACTTGTCTAAACTTGAGTCAAAAGGGTCACTTGCTTGTCCTCATCATACTTTGTCAACACACTACATACAACTACACTTTGCTAAGTGGTCCCTCATCAAGGTTTCTTACCTTTGGGTCTCATTTGGTCTTACTTAGAGTCAAGGTCAGCTTACCTCATCAAGAGAAAAGATCCTCTCTTTGGAAGTCACACCTACTCTACTACTTACATACTTGGTCTTACATTTTGGACATTGCAAGTACACCTCAAGATTCATTTACACTCCATACAACTCTTGGTCTTCCATACTCTTTTCACTTTTCATCTAATCTCTCACATCTTGGTCAAACACCTAGTTCATGGTTGAAACCCGCCTTCAAAAATCTAGGAGAATAGCTAAAGAGGCTCAAGAATCTGTAAACATGAGTTCTTATGAGTATGACAATGATTTATTCTTCAATCCTGAGCACACTACATTACCTGACATGGAGGTTTATAGAAACAATCCAAATGTGGAAAACACAGACACTATAAACAACAATGCTACACACAATGACAATGTGGACAACCTGTCAATACAATCAGCAAACATAGAAGAATCCATAATGAATCCTCATTTCAATAGATTGGTTGAAGAGATAATGAGGAGAGATCGACAATATTTCTTACACATGATGGCACAAAGTGGAGCTAAAATACCTCATGACTTTGACATGTCTCAACTTATGGAAAATCGACCCTCGCAACAAACTCAATCCAACATGGATCAAAGGAGACCCAATAGTGGGGGAAATAGAGGACCGAATATGATGCCTGAGTCACCATCAGTTTTGCTTCAAAAACCAGAAATCCCACATACACAAGCTCAAACATATGATACTTACCTTCGAAGACCATCATGGAAGCCTTATGCAGACAGATATGCTCAATCACATGCTCAAGGTATGGATCAATCAAAACAAGTAGATACTCAAAGGCATCCCCAAAATTTTGACACAAGGAGACCTCATGTCAAAATTGGGGGCAACACAATGGAAAATGAAATGCCTATTGAATATGGTATATATGCACAAAATAGATATGGGGTCCCTCAACATGAAGTTATGCCAAGTGCTCCATATATGCCACATCAATATAGACCTCCATATGGACATGTCTACGATCAGTATCATCCATACATGCAACAAGCTCCTCCTCAAATGGGTGTCTCAAACATGGGGTATCCTACAAGAAATCAATCTCCTCCCAAAAATAATTTGGAGCAACAAATAAGAGATTTACAAAAGAAAATGGAGGACATGAGTACATCAAAACCAACATACACTATGAGAGATATATGTCCTTATCCCTTTGATAAGAGTATTCCAATGCCTCCATTTCCTGCACACTTTGTGACACCAAAATTTGATAAATATAGAGGGAGAGGAGACCCCAAGGCACATATAAGACAATTCTTCACAGCTTGCATTGAGGTAGCGGCAGAAGAAACATACTTGATGAGGTTGTTCCCACAGAGCTTAGGCGATCAAGCTATGGAATGGTTTTCTCAATTACCTCCTGGTATTAAGTCATGGGGCGACTTGGCAGAGGCATTCATTCAGCATTTCTCTTACAATATAGAAATAGATGTCTCAATTACCACCCTGTGCAATACTAAACAAAAGGAAGGAGAATCTTTCGCAACATTTTTACAAAGATGGAGAAACTTAGCTAGCAGATGCTCTTGCGAAATCCCGCAGAAACAAATGGTGGAAATGTTCACACAAAATGTTAACAAGGCTATTGGCTATGATCTTAGAAAAGCTTGTTTGTCTACATTCAAGGATGTTATTGAAAAGGGCCTAGCAACAGAAAAAGTCTTAATTGAACAAGGAGTTATCAAACTATTCAAAGAAAACAAAGAGGACTTTAAAGGAAAGGACAAACCAAAATTTTGGAACAAGAACAAGAACACAGTTAATGATGGTGTTGTTGATGCCAACACAGTGAGACCCAAGTTCATCTTTTCTGGATCAAGTTCTACCAACAATCAGGTGAACACTCAAACAACTTCTAGACCACGAAGGAAGTACACTCCATTGGGAGAACCACTTGAATCAGTATTCAAAAAGCTTGTGGCAAACAAAGTGATAACAGTTCTAGATTTTCCTCCATATGAGCCAAAGGTCAAACCTAATTGGTGGAATGATAATGAGTTTTGTGAATTTCATAAGAGCAAGGGTCATAAGACAAGTAATTGCCATCGATTGAAGAACATTGTGCAAGATCTCATTGATAGAGGCGACATTGAGATTGAGGGACATTCATCTAATCAAGAGCATGAGATGTTTAAGGAACCGTTCCCAAAACACGACAAAGGAAAAGGCAAAGTCACAGATGATCAAGCCAATTACACTAGAGCACCTTACAATTATGATTCTACTATCAATCACATCTCGATGGACAATCATATTTCTACTATTACTATCAAGAACAAAAATCCTGAGAATCCTTCTCAGAGACCCAAGATTGTCCTAAAGGGTGTGGGATCTTCCTCCGAGTCTACTTCTGAATGTCATGTTACAACTCGTCGAGGTAAGATTACGTTGCCAGGTGCCTCAACTAAGAATACCAATTCTTCATCAATCAAGCCTGAGTATGACCTTGTAGAACAGTTAGGGAAGACACCCGCGCTCATCTCCATTCTTGAGCTTCTACACATATCCCCTGCTCATAAAGCTATCCTTGACAAAATCTTGAGAGACACTACCGTCCCTACTGATCTGAATGTGGACCAGTTCCAAGCCATGGTGGGATACCTATCCGTTCCACACTCCCTCACATTCACAGAAGCCGATGATGCCTCCATAAGTCAGCCACATAATGAACCTTTACACATTGAAGCCTTCATACATAAACATCGAATAAAGCGAGTCCTGATAGATGGAGGAGCAGGTCTAAATATTTGTACATTGAGCACCATCAGACAATTGGGATATTCTGACAAAGCTGTGAATTCTACAAACCAAATCACCATCAAGGTTTATGATGACGAAGAACGTTCATCCAAGGGCATAGTTACCTTACCACTAAGAATCGGGCCAGTCACAAAGGATGTGGTTTGTCAAGTCCTAGATCTCGATCTCACATATAACATATTGCTAGGACGTCCTTGGATTCATGAAATGAGGGCAGTCCCATCAACATATCATCAATGCATTAAGTTTCCTCATAATGGAGTCGAGGTAACAGTCAATGGTGATCCAAATCCATTCATATATTGCAATAACTTGAGATCACATACTGAGACTATCATTCCCAGTAACCGTGAGGCTACTCCCTCTTCGGCATACATTGACCCTGAGTCATTAAAACCCTCGACATCCAAACAAGGTGAACTTAGTGGTAAGTTTCAAGACAAAGGCATGGGAGAATACACTTTGAATCAGACAATGTTTTTACGACAAGTCATGAGCTCTCCAAAAGAATATGGGAGGCCACATCCTAACAAGCAAATCTCCATCATGATACTCAAATGGGATCCTACCATCTTTCAAAGATGGGGCGAACTAGAAGAAGAAAATTTATATAAAATGCTCTATAGAGACATTGAAGAGGACACGCAAGATCAAATTATTATACCCTGTGAGAACTATGACAAAGGCTTCAAAATTCTGCAAAGATTTGGCTATGATGGAAAAAGCCCTATCGGGTTACGCAAAGAAGGTGTCATGGAGCCCTTACAACCTGAGCTAACTGCAAGAAGGGAACGCTCCAAGGGACTCGGTTTTCTAAATTCCAAGATTCACAATAAAAGAACAAAAGAGGCATGGCAAATCAAAGTGGCCGAAGTTCAACAAGAGGATTATTATTCCACAGATTCTAATAAGTGGGAATGGGGTTCAGACAAATCCTCCAGTGACTATGAGCTCACCGAGACATTCAGAGAGCCAGATGAACCTACAGAGGAGGAGGAATTTTACAAAAAGTTCAGAGTTGGTCAAGAACCAACCCATAAGGATCCCGCACAGTCTTCGTTTCAAGGTCCTAGGTTGAAATCACATAGGATGAGGACACCTGTCCCAGAAGGCGCTACTAGTGATGACAATTTGGATTCACTCACGATCGAAACTGATGAGGAGAGTGCCATCGATGACCTCGACGATTGCCTTGACATACCTGAATATAACCACATCTTCACTCTTTGTCCAGCAAACTCTGAAAACACTAATGACCTTCCCCTTGTTCACCCCCAACTCATTGATTGGGATCATGAAGGACCAGCACAATTTGATACATTTCAAAATGATGAAGCTATTGTCGACTATCTTGGCATTCGAGATGATCTTCCCCCTGGAGACCACAAAGCAGGATACACCATAGAACTCAACAACATGGCATACTTCGGTGAGGGTGTCGGGCCTTCTAGTCGCAAAAATGTGAAAATAAAAACAAAACAAGGGTCTTATGGCGAAAACCACACTGTGGCGCTATCTGACTCCAAAAAAGTAAAAAGAAAGGATGTATCTGAGGGTGAAAACCTCTCTGAGGCACCCGAAGATGGAAGGCTCGACATTCTCCCAGCGTCATATGAGGAAAATTAATCCATGCTGACAGAGGAAACTATAAAGACAAACATTGGTATGGAAAAATTTCCACACAACATATTCTTAGCTCAATCTTTGACAGAGTCCGAAAAGGCAAAATTCATAAGCTTCTTTAAGGAATGACAAATCAACTTTGCATGGTCATACACTGATATGCCTGGATTGGATCCGGATTTGGTAATGCATCATTTGACAGTCAAACCGGGGGCAAAGCCAGTAAAGCAGAAATTAAGGAAAATGCACCCACAAGTGGCATTACTAGTCAAAGCAGAGTTGGAGAAATTATTGGATGTCGGATTCATACGCCCAATTGATTATCCCGAATGGATTTCCAATTTAGTACCTGTCAGCAAACCAGATCGCGGTATCCGAATATGTACAGACTTCAGAGATATCAACAAAGCTTGTCCGAAAGATGACTTCCCATTACCAAACATTGACTTGATCGTTGATCTCACAGCAGGTCATGAAATGCTATCTTTAATGGACGGATTTTCTGGATATAATCAAATCAGGATTGCGCCTGAAGATCAACATAAAACATCATTCACTTGTCCATGGGGAACCTTCTGTTGGAATGTCATGCCCTTTGGGCTGAAAAATGCAGGCGCTACTTATCAAAGAGCGATGACCACTATTTTTCATGATCTCATGCACATAACAGTGGAAGATTATGTTGATGATCTCTTGGGAAAATCAATAGACAGAGATACACACTTGGACATACTTTCAGTTGTCTTTGATCGGCTGGAAAAATACAAAGTAAGATTAAATCCAAAGAAATGTGTCATTGGAGTAACCTCAGGGAAGCTCCTAGGATTCATTGTGTCTAAAAGAGGAATCGAGGCCGATCCAGCAAAAGTCAAGGCTATCTTGGACATGCCGCAACCGAGGAACATCAGTCAACTTCGATCTTTACAAGGGAGACTCCAATCCATACGAAGATTCATAGCACAACTTGCAGATAAGTGTAACCCTTTCCAGCACCTGCTACGCAAAAACATCAAGTTCAAATGGGATGAGAACTGTCAACAGGCTTTTCAGGCGCTCAAAGACTATCTTTTGAACCCACCAGTTTTGATGCCACCAATTCCAGATCAACCTTTGTTACTCTACATATCAGCTACTCCAACGGCACTGGGGGCACTCTTAGCACAACAAATACCTGACGGCAAGGAAAAAGCAGTATACTATATCAGTCGCACACTGGTGGGATATGAGCTAAATTACACACCAATCAAGCGTGCCTGTCTCGCTGTGGTCTTTGCTTCACTAAAATTACGCCATTATATGCTCACTCACAAGACTAAGTTAATTGCCAAAATTGATCCTCTAAAATATCTTCTCAACAAAGCTACACTTACTGGGTGGCTGGCCAAGTGGGTAATGATTCTGAGTGAATTTGACATCGAGTACGTAGACAGAAAAGCAATAAAAGGACAAGCAATTGCAGATCAATTGGCAGATGCTCCCATGATAGATGATGTTCCTCTACAGTCAGAAATTCCAGATGAAGCAATTTTAACAATATCACATGTGAAGCCATGGCAACTATACTTTGATGGCTCATACACACAGCATGGAGCAGGAGTGGGTATACTCTTTATAACTCCTCAAGGCGATTCTATACCAAAATCATACCGCTTATCATTTCCTTGCACTAATAATATAGCGGAATATGAGGCATTAACAACTGGATTAAGAATTGCAGTTTAGTGGAAGATCCAGGAAGTTCGTGTTTTTGGGGATTCTCAACTTGTCATCCATCAAGCAACTGATGATTACCAAACAAAAGATGAAAAGCTAATGCCTTACAAACAACTGGTAGATGATTTGAAACAACACTTCATAAAGATAGATTTTGAGCAGATACCAAGAGAACAGAATCGTGCTGCAGATGTCATGGCTACGATTGCTTCGCTCATTGATCTACCACAAAATGAGACCTGCTATGAGTTCCTGGTAGATAATCTGCTGATTCCTTCATATGAGATCACTCCTACAGAAATGATATGTGTTGTTGGTCCTGAATCCTAGTTATATGGTTCCATATTCACATACCTTCGTAACAATATCTTACCTCCCGATCTATCGAACAATCAACGCTGCACTTTCATTCGCCAATCCTCTCGATACGTCATTCTCACTGATATCCTATACCGACGAGGTCTAGATGGCACCCTTCTTAGATGTTTAGAGAGTGACAAAGCTCAGATTGCGTTACGAGAAGTGCATGAAGGGATATGTGGTCCACATACTAATGGTCCTACCTTGGCCAAGAAACTCATCAGGACTGGATATTACTGGCCTACTATGGAAAAAGACTCATATCAGTTTGTCAAGAAGTGTAAGCAGTGTCAAATTCATGGAGACCTCATACATGCACCAGCACAAGAACTACAACCACTTGCATCTCCTTGGCCCTTTTGTTAGTGGGGACTCGATCTCATAGGCAAGATTCACCCTCCTTCTTCCAACGGTCATAAATTCATTATCACAGCCACATAGTATTTCACAAAGTGGATTGAAGCCGTGCCTCTCACCCAAGTTACTGGGAAACAAATCGCTACCTTCATTTTGAACTACATCATTTGCAGATATGGTATTCCTAAGTCCATTATTACTGATAACGGGCGTCCCTTCAAAAATCAGGATGTTCATGAACTCTGTGACCGCTTCCATATTTCCCATCATTTCTCCACACCATATTACCCCCAAGGTAATGGCCAAGCTGAGGCGTCTAACAAAACAATTCTCAAAATCCTTAAAAAGACAGTCGACGACGCTGGCCGTAACTGGCATATCCAACTCAATCCTGCACTTTGGGCCTACCGTACAAGTGTCCGCACACCTACAGGAGCTACACCCTACTCACTTGTCTACGGCGCTGAAGCCATCTTGCCTATTGAGGTCGAGTTACCTTCTCTACGGGTCTCCTTGAGAAACATAATCCATGATGAAGATTACAGGGTCTCTCGCTTACAAGAACTAGAACTGCTGGAGGAACGAAGACACACTGCTTTTAATCATCTCAAGGCTTACCAACAAAGAATGAGTCGTAGCTACAATCACAAAGTCAAGCCTCGCACATTTGAAGTAGGTGACTTAGTCCTCAGAGAGAACCCCAAGAATCAGCAAGACAGAGATAAGAAGGGCAAGTTCGAACCAAACTGGCTTGGTCCTTACATCATTACAGTAGCCTATGGATCTGGGGCATATCAACTCTCAACTACAGAAGGTGAACCTTTGGAAGATCCTATCAACAGCATGCACCTTCGCCAGTTCTAAACATAGCTCTTCGGAATATCCTAATTCAAAAATACAAAAAAAATTAAAAAAATTCAAAAATACAAAAAAATTATAAAACAAAAAAAATCGTTACTTGGTGAAAACCTGGCAAACAGGCGCCTTGTGACACAAAAAACATTGAAAAATTGAAAAAAGTAAAGAGAAATAATTTCGTCCAATGGTGAAAACCACTTCGGTGGCACCCTGGGCAAGTACCATGGTGAAAACTGGGTCACCAGCGCCATGCGTAGAGACTTTGCTCCTCTCTCCTTCAGGATTCTCTTTCATCCTTTCACTTCGCACACACTCACAACCTATTCATCCATAATAAACTTACCTTGTCCCATCATGGCTTGTTATTGATCTACCTAAGATTGGTTAGCCATTCATAATAAATCTCCCTTTTCACATCCCTTTCCATCCATAATAAATCCGATCCTATCTGTGGCTAAGGCAAAATCCTACGTCTAGTGATGGGTGTGGAACTGAGAACATCACATGTTTCAAGGAGTAAAGTTTCTTCCAGCTTTCTTCAGTCTATTCGCGCACAATCCGCAATAAAGCAACATCTGCATCACAGATCTGCAATAAAGTTTCATCTTCTCCGCAATAAAGTATCGGTTTCATGGATTCAGTCAGTTTCAGATGAGACATAGCAGCAACAATGGGCTTCAACAAATCAAATCTTTCAACAGACTCAGACAACATATGGTTCAATGCTATCTATCCTTTTTGTGAAAGTAAACATTGTGACCACAATCAAATAAGACTTATACAAGTGACAAGAGACACTAAACTTGAGGACTACAGTGGATGTTGGTGTCGAGTCTTGGTTTTCTTTTGATTTTATCTTTTGGTGACATGTCTTTTAGCTTTTTCGGGATGTCTCTGACTAGAGCTTCTATCTCCAGGATGTCTTTGACTAGAAAGGCGAGGATGGGGTATCGTCACCCATTTTCTTTTGCTGTCTGTGGATTGTCTCTTAGTAATGCTATGACTTGTCCAAGGATATGAGGACACTGTGAGTCTAGTGTGAACTGGGGCATTCCTTGTTTGTGACTGTCTTATCTCCATGCAAACAGGTACAATGACTTTCTGGGTCGAACATATGCCTCGATTGTCATAACCTATTTTGCCATAATAAAGCTCAATGATGATAACGCACAAGAAGCTCTTTCACTTTCATATCTTCTGTCTTTCATCCCCCCTTTCTTGATTGACTTCCATCATCCTTCTCGAGTCCGCATAGCCTGCTATCACATGACTGAGTATAATGACACACCAAAAACATTTGCATTTCATATAGTTACACCTGCATTACCACATATAAGCATTTCATACATACATATAGATATCACAATTGCATCACGTCCTGCATACAACACCTGTTAGCACAATTTACATTTGCATTATCATATTCATCCGCATTACATACATTCACATTTGCATCAGGCATCACATATAAAACATAAAAGAACAAAAATATTGCATTGCATCATATGCATATTTGCATCCATCACATAAAACATACATCATAGAAACATACATCACATAAGGTACACATGCATATAGCTGTCGCAAAAATGATGAATAATCTCATATATAATCAAAAGTGTCATGATACAATGATGTCAAAAGAATCATATGGCTACACAATCACCCGCAGGTGTCTACAATACAAAAATGGTACATATACTGATACAAGGGGAGCCCTCTATGGCTATGATGAACTCCCTCCCTCGGAGTCGCCTGGCCTCGACGGACGCTGAGCTGTAGATGGACCTGCTCCGGTATCACCCTGCCTGTCTGGTGGTGGTGGAGGACCCATGACCCCACCACTAGATGCTTGCCTCCTCTGACTCCCTCTCGTAGCCGTCGCTGTCCGCGATGGTCTATGGAAGCTCCTCGCCCGCTGATCCGCTGGCACTGCACCATAGTACAGGTCCCTCCAATAACCTATCTCCTCTCCGGCTTGTAGCACATATGCGTAGCATGCCCCTGCGTCCTCTGCCGCCTGCCTCCCTGCCCTCAGAGCTGTCTCAGCCTCAGTATATCGCTGGATGGCCTGGTCCCTCTCTCGCTCTGTATCTCAGAGCCTGATCCTGAGGCAATCCCTCTCCCGCTCCAACTCCTGGATCTTGTCTGCCTGGCCCTGGCAGATCTCTCTCAGCTCTAGCAGCTCATCCTCCTCAGGATCTCCACCCTCAGCCTCTGCCTGTGGCTCCTCCTCTACAGGTGCCTGCACTTGTGCCTCCCCCTGTACCTGTCTAGGTGCCTGAACTGGTGCCTGTCTCTGTACATGCCGGGGAACCTGTACCTGTGCCTGTACTGGCACCTGTCGCTGCACCTGTCTTTGCACCTGTCCCTGCCTCTGTCCCTGTGCTGCTGGTACCTGCAGGGGCAATCCACCTCGACCCCTCACCACCTAGGCTGCTCCCTCCTATCCTCCCTCCCTTCGAGGTGCCACTTGCCTCTCCCCCACTACTCCCCTCCACCTCCGTCGGCCCCTACCTCCATCCCCTCCACCATCATCATCATCATCCCCTCCAACCTCCCCCTCCAGCAGCTCTCCAGGATCTGTCAACCTCGGAAACGGATGCTCTGCCCAATACGCAACATACTCTGTGTCCATCCCTGCATCCTCCACCTCTGGCCACATATCCCAAGGTAGTGGCATCATCTCTGTCATCCGTGTCATGGCCTGATCATACGATAACAGTGGTCCGAACTGAGCCTGATCCCTGACTGTGCGGGCATACATGCCCGAGCCTCGCGGCATCCTCTGGATCCTGCCGAACTGTCTCCCAACCCTATCAACCAGCTGCCTCTCCAGTATGTAGGGTGTACGCCCAATCAGATACCTACTCCTAAATGTATAGGGCAGCTCCACAGCATCGTCCTCCCACTCCTCGCACCCCAGGTACGGCCTCCAGATGACCATGTCAATGTCATCTATAACCCGCCTCCATTGCTCTAGCCGGCCAATCCGAGGCTGTGACGTAATCATATCATACAAATGTACAAAACTCCGTTCATGTCCTCTGCCCCTGAAATGAATAGGCCATGTGATAGGAAGGTGCTCATATGCCCACACCTGTAACAGAGTCACTCCGCAGCCCAGTCCTACTGATCCGTGATAGACAAACTGATACAGAGGAACTCACTGATCACTTCTGCCAACACTATTGGTAGTGCTAATCCTATCCATGTCATGGTATCCCATGCCACGTGTCCTGCCCTCATCTCCAGTCTTGGATCCTAGAACACTCATCTCAGGGCATCCCTGTCTCCGTCTCGATCGTACAGAATCAGCTCTCCATCAATCGGTATCCGCATAATCCTATATACATCCTCCAGGGTGACTGTCATCTCACCCATCGACAGATGAAATGTACAAGTCTCTGAGTGCCATCTCTTAGCTAGTGCAGTCAGCAAACCCATGTTCGCCCGAAACTCAGGCACATACAGAATGTATCTCAATCCCATAGCCTCAATCGCGGCTCGGTCCTCAAGTGTCAACTCAGGTCGCAATCTCTGTGTCGACGATAATCTCTCCCCTGACTCTAGCATCGGCAAATACTCCTACAGTCAAACAACTCAATCATGTCAGTTATCGTGGCATTCACTATTTATCACAAAATGCTACTTGCTATCTAAATGCATTTGGTTATCTATCCTAAGTAACACTCCCTGTTCATCACAAAGTGTTGCTATCTATCCTAGTAGTGCTCCCTGTTCATCACAAAGTACTACGTGTGTGACATTCCCTGTTCATCACAAAGTGTTACTCACATTCGTACTCCCTGTTCATCACAAAGTGCTGCCTATCTTGGTGCTCCTTGTTCATCACAAAGTGCCTTGATCTATCCTAGTCTTCCTAGAGGACCTGCTTGAGTGTATCCTCTCAGCAGCTTATCCAATCGACAGTGTATGTTCATCACAGAACTGCCAATTTGACCTAAAAGACCAAAACCATGCATTTTTGACACACAAACGCGCTTTAAACTCATAAACGCGCTTATAGACTACACAAACACGCTTCTGCAACACAGACGCGCTTTTTGAACACATACGTGCCTAAATACTTCATAAACGCGGCCAGGGAACATAGACGCCTCTAAAGGGCACAAACGCGTCTAGAATTTGCAAACGCGCCCGCATTCATCACAAACGCGGTCCCAGGCATAGACGCGCCTGGACCCGACACAGATGCGCCTGTTGGACACAGACGCGCCTGGCACTGACACAGACGCGGTTCTACGTTTTTGCATTTTTTTCACTACCCTATTCCTAGTGCATTTATTGCTACCTATTGAGCATTAATGACAAAAATTGAAATGCATGAAGGCACAAAGAGGTTTTCGGGTACTTACCGGCTCTCCTGCATCTGCTGGTCGCTGAAATCGGCGAACGCGGTCGAATCTATGAATGAAAGCCATCGCTGCTGACTGTTGCTGCTCTTTTCTCGCTCTGCACTGTGATCTTGTAAGGGTGTAGATGACAATGAGGATGTCTTTTGCCCGTGGTCTATATTATAGCCTACCCTAGCCCTCGCTTTCATTTCTCGAGTCAGTCTTCATTATCCCGTGACTTTGTCACTTTATCCGGTCAGTCCATTCTAGCCTCTCTTTCTTATCGAGAGATTGTCTGCAATCTTTTCAGACATTTTCATCCAATCTCTCGAGGGGGCATATCATTCCCATTCTGGGGCAACTCTGTATCAGTTCATCTTATCTTCTTTGAAACAACGCGACAAGCCGCATTGTCTCAAAGAGGGGCAAAATGTAGACACTCAAAATTGTCATGTCTAATTAAATAAATATTTTATCTAAGCCTAATTCTTCTATTAATTAAATAAATTTTTATTTATTTAATTAATTCATTTATCCTCTTCTAGCCTTATTTCTCATTTAAATAAATACATTTATTTATTTAAATTATCCCCTTTCCTAAATTAAATAAATATTTTATTTATTTAATTGTCCTATTTCTTCTATTAATTAAATAAATCTTTATTTATTTAATTAATTCATTATCTTTTTCTACCTATGACACATGTCATTCATCTCCTAATTCATACACTACCTACCTCTTTCATTATTTTGGTATTTCTTTTACCTACCCTCTAATCCTAGCCGACCTCTCTTTTTACACCTCTCAATCTTAACCCTCCATTTCTTATTGTGTCTTCTATTTAAGGAGATGCTTTCTTCATTGTCAAACCCTAATGACTAATGACTGATTTTGGAGTACTTGGCTACACTACGATCCTACTTGCAACCACATTCCGTTCTTTGTTGAGCTCTTGTGCATATAAAAATCTGAGAGCAAAAGTATATCAAGCAAGATCAATGGAGATAGGAAGAATGGAGATCAAAACCCTATTGGACATGTGATGGTATAATCTTTGTGATTTCATTTGATTTGCATTGTCTTAGGTAATCTTCATATGTTATGGTGGATCTTTGTTGTTGTTAGGCTAGGGTTTGGTGGTTTTATTCATTTAGCCTTTCAATATTGTTATTATTGTTATCCATTTTCACCATATACACTTGGTACTCCCTGTTCATCACAAAGTGCCTTGATCTATCCTAGTCTTCCCTAGAGGACCTGCTTGAGTGTATCCTCTCAACAGCTTATCCAATCGACAACGTATGTTCATCACATAATTGCCAATTTGACCTAGAAGATGAAAATTTGCATTTTTTAGATACAAACGCGCTTTCTTGACATAAATGCGCATTTATTACATTACCTAGCATGCATTAATGACAAAAATAAATGCATCGAAGTACGAGGAGGTTTGGTGGTACTTACCGGCTCTCCTACCTCTACTGGCCTCTGAAATCGACGAACACGATCGAATCTGTGAACGAAAGCCATCGCTGCTGACTGCTGCTGCTCTTTTCTCGCTCTGCACTCTAATCTCGTGGATGTGTGGATGACAATGAGGATGTCTTTTTCTTGTGGTCTATCTTATAGCCTACCCTCGCCTTAGCCCTCGTTTCCCAAGTCAGTCTTCATTATCCCGTGACTCTGTCACTTTATCTGGTCAATCCACTCTATCCTGTCTTTCTTATCGAGAGATTGTCTGTCATCTTTTCAGACATTTTCATCCAATTTCTCGAGGGGGCATATCATTCCCATCCTGGGGCAACTCTGTATCAGTTCATCTTATCTTCTTTGAAACAACGCGACAAGCCGCATTGTCTCAAAGAGGGGCAAAATGTAGACACCCAAAATTGTCATGTCTAATTAAATAAATATTTTATTTATTTAATTATCTAAGCCTAATTTTTCTATTAATTAAATAAATCTTTATTTATTTAATTAATTCATTTATCCTCTTCTAGCCTTATTTCTCATTTAAATAAATTTATTTATTTATTTAAATTATCCTTTTCCTAAATTAAATAAATATTTATTTATTAAATTATCCCATTTCTTCTATTAATTAAATGAATCTTTATTTATTTAATTAATTCATTAGCTTTTTCTACATAGGACACATGTCATTCATTCCTACACTACCTACCTCTTTCATTATTTTATTATTTCCTCTACCTACCCTCTAATCATAGCCGACCTCCTTTTTACACCTCTCAATCTTATCCCTCCATTTCATATTGTGTCTTCTATTTAAGAAGATGCTTCCTTCATTATCTAACCCTAACAACTTGATCAATTGACTACACTACGATCCTACTTGCAACCACATTCCGTTCTTTGTTGAGCTCTTGTGCACATAAAATCTGAGAGCAAATATATCAAGCAAGATCAATGGAGATAGGAAGAATGGAGATCAAAACCCTATTGGACATGTGATGGTATGATCTTTGTGATTTCATTTGATTTGCATTGTCTTAGGTAATCTTCATATGTTATGGTGGATTTTTGTTGTTGTTAGGCTAGGGTTTGGTGGTTGAATTCATTTAGCCTTTCAATCTTGTTATTATTGTTATCCATTTTCACCATATATAGCTTTATAACTGGGTTTTCTTTTCTTAAGGCGATATTTAAAAGTCATATAAGCATATGATAGTTTACAAGTTTGATTGATTCCAATGTGGGTGCAATTCTGATTTTTTATATAACCTAGGTTCAAAATAGGAAAGATATATCCAAGATAATGAACACAAGATGGATTGATCAAGCTTCATGATAGAGGATTTGATATATCCTGATGAGAAACTTGACAATGATGCTAATTTTTGCACTTAAGATGTCTGAATCAATAGCTTGTTGAATGTTTTATGCTTATGGAAACCTTTTGGAAACAACTTGTTGGATTAATGACCTAGTTATTGAACTAGTTTGAAAATGTGTGATAGTTTAAAGACAAATCTACTCAAGAAGTGTTTTGATATTGATTATGAAATTTTGGTTTGATATACTTTGTTTTAGATGTGAAAAAGACTTTGTGCTAACTTTTGTCGTAAAGAGTGTTAACTTATGGGATAAAAGCACTATTTTGTTACTTGAAAGCGCTATTCTGACTATGTTTCAAGGATTCTTTTCAAATCTTTCAGCAAGTTGTTGGATTTTTGCTCATTTTTAGATAATGATTTTCTTTAATTTTTGACCATTTTGAGCATGTCATAGACATAGAAGACACAATGTTTGAAAAAACAAAATGCATAAGCAAGTAAAAATCCTATGGCAGGTTGAGACAATAATGAATCTCACATGGGGTTTCCCTCGAGGCTACGCTATTCAAATCAGATATTTAGATTCTTGACCCCATTGGCTCCACTCTTGGCACTCACTTCTGCGGGGAAGCCAAGCACCAGTTTCCATGAAAACTTCCCATGGAAAACTTTATATCTTTAGTAAAAACCATATGTGTGTGAGCTGCTTCAGAGGTCCGACCTCCTGCGCCAATAATTAGAAGGATTTTGGCAACTAGTACAAGTGATTTTTAATAAAGGCTTCCGGTCATGTGGCCATACATGCGCCACTTTCAGCTTTGTAAATACAGAAGGTTCCCAACCTATAGAGGTTACACTCCGTAGGGTTTATGGGGAAACATAGTGTCAGTATGAACTTATTTGCACATGTTTCTTGTGACTTTCGTCACAAACATGATTTATTTAGAGTGGATTGGAAGGACTCGGTATTAGCCCGTTTCCACTTTGGGTTGTTCCCCTCTCACTGGCCCCCTCAAGGCAGCTCAGGAAGGCAGGTTTTCTAAAGGTTACACATAAAAGAAAGTAGGTCTAGTTTTCTGATCACTGTATGAGGGTGAGAGCATACTTACCTACTACTTCATCAAGCACGGAAAAAACAAGTTTATTTTAGCTTTCTAAAATCTATGTGCAAGTACTTTAAAGAAGTCACTCAAAATGCAAGTTGCATGTTGTCAATTTATCCTCTTAGTTAAGCTAAATGAGAAAGATATGATGTGTTACTTTCAAAAATACAGCTCTTAATTAACTAGGTGAGGAAATGCATGAAATTTTCTTAAAAAGAATCTTGCACATAGACATGTCAGTAGTTTGAAAATTTTAGTTCTTGGACATTCAGACATGCAAGAAAATTTTGTCAGTTACAAATAAAAGCACCATCCTAACAAATGCGTTGTCTTTCACCTCAAAAGCACTAACCTAAAGGATAAAGGTGCTAACCTGCGATACAAAAGCGCTGCTCTGCGTACTAAGAAGCGAGAAATCACTGACAAAAGTGCTAACCAAAATGACACATGCGTTAACTTGCAAGACAAAAGCATTGTTCTAAAGATTAAATGTGTTGATTTACATACAAAAGCGCTAACCTAAATGACAAATGCGCTAACCTGAAAGACAAAAGCGCTAACCTATTAAATAAAAGCACTGTCAGAACTCACACATGCGTGAAATTGGATTACAAATGCATTAAATTTGTTTTTACGAGAACTAGACATGATATTAGAAAGATATATGCGAGGCTCTAGCCCCACAGTGGGCACCAAAATGTGGAGGCTTGAATTTCATCATCAGAATACTACCTGCAACATGTTAGTTTCACAAAATACAAAAGAAATGCTACAAGAAATCCAAACTCAACCAATGAAACTACATGAAATGAATATTTAAAATAAAAACATTATTTTTACCTTCATGATTTAAGTCTCATTGTGTTCTAACTCCACTGTTCCTGGTTGTAGATGATTTGCTCTCAGACAAGCACTGGTAGCTTCCAAGATGGCATATGAAGAATGAACTATTAACTAATAGTTAACTGGTACTATGATATGCAATGCAAAATGATTATGCTAATTTCTTCAAGATTAAAACTCACAGATGCATAAGTTTTCACAAATTGTTAACTTGCAAATTCACTTGAAGACTAATTCTTTCTCAACTTAAACTCCCATTTTTATAGACTTTGAGAGGATAAGATGATGTGGCTTGGATCAATGGTCATGATCAGATCTGCAGATTTGGATGGTTGTGAGCAAAGTTGAAGGTTGAGAGAAAGGGGGAAGGAGAAAACAAGTGTGTCTCACCTTGACTAGGTTGATGATTGAGGGAATCTAGGGATGGTTGGAGAAGATTTAGGCATGAGATGACAAGTGGACTCAAGTCCTTCCTAAGATGTAGGGATGTTGGAGAGAATATAGAAGAAAATTTAAGAAATATGTGTATGTACACAATATTTCATTAAATTTGGAAGTTGGAGATAAATGATGAATTGATCTTTAAGAAATATTAATATCTTTAGCCACATGATTGATGAGTTGGCAAAGGGAAGATAAAGTGGAGATGGGAGGTGAGTTGGAAAAGGGGTTTAAATAATTTAAGAATTATTTAATAGTTGAGACTATAGGATAGAAGAATAACCATTAAATATTAGATATTTAATTGTTTAGAGGAATAATTAAATATTAGATATTTAATCAATTGATTAGAAGAATAATTAAATATTAGATATTTAATTAACTGATTAGAAGAATAATTAAATATTAGATATTTAATTAATTAAATAGAAGAATAATTAAATATTAGATAGAATATGATAGATGAATTAATTAATAAAATATTTTAATTAAATTAATTAATAGAAAGACACGAAATGAATTAAATAAATTAATCTTTTCAAATTAGCTATTTAATAGAAGAATAAATATTAAATAAATATTAAATATTTATTTAATTGCTCATAGCCATTTTTATGTGTATACAGGTGTTACTACTCAGGGTAGTAGTCAGCTATGTGGTTCAGAGGTTCTTTAATTTTTCTTTGATGTTTATGTCAAATTTATGGCTTTGATGTCAAAGGGGAAGAGATATTCATTTGAAAAATAGAGCTTAACAGTTATATCTGTTTGCTATATTGGGTGATTTTGCTGTTGCAGAAGGTCCTTCTACTGCCAAGATCCTTGTTGGTGATTTTGTTCCTCCCAAACCTAGTGTCTCTGATCCAGTTCTGGATTTGGATACCTTTGCGGTTGCTACAGGTGCTATTGATGACCTTCCTGTGGGTAATAATGCTATGCCCAGACCCTTTGTTGGGAAGCGTAGCTTTGCCTGTGTGGCTAAATCTACTGCCCAACCTTCTAGGGGGATTCGTCCTCTTCCTTGTGCCAAGACCTCCCCTGTTGTGGTCTGTGGCCGTGAGGTTATGGAGAATGTTGACTTCTATCAACGCAGTGCTCTGGTCTGCAATTTTACTGGGTTTTGGCCTTCCCTCCCAAACCTCCATCGTTGGGTGAGTGACTCTTGGAAGCCCCATATTTCTTTTGGCATTGTGATTTTCCCTTATGCTAAGGGGTATTTTGTTGCTTCCTTTGCCTCTACTCATGATCGAGATTTGATTTTGGGTAAGCTATGGTCTTGGGAGGATCACTCTCTCTCCCTTAATCCCTGGACTCCTTCCTTCAACCCCCTTACGAAATCTCTCTCTGGTCATCCAGTTTGGGTCCGCCTCCCCAATCTCCCCCTCCATTTCTGGGAACCTTCTTGTTTTGAAGCCATCAGTAACTCCATTGACAATTTCTTGAAGGTTAATGATGCCATGTTATCCATGGGTCATTCTACCTTTGCTCGCCTATTAATTGATGTTGACATATCACTGGCCCTCCCTAGGGATGTAGTTCTTATGGTTGGGGACAGGCCTTGGACTCAACCGCTGAATTATGAGGGCCTCCCGTTTCACTGTCGAAGGTGTTTCTCAACAGGTCACCTTGCTTTTGAATGTTCTCTCTCTCACCGCAAAGGTGTTACTACTTGGTGGAAGGATGCTACGGAAGACCACTTGATGATTAATGCTTCAGATTCCGTTATGGTTGATTCATCTCAAGATGAGGTGCCCCTTACTGTTGATGAGGCCCTGGTTGATGTTATTGTTGTTGCGGCCCCTTCTGCCCCCTTGGTTCCTTCTCCTATTTCTCCTTCTTCTCACCTTCACTCTGCTCCTAGAAATTCTTCTCTTGCTGTTGTTTCGTTGCAACAACCTATTGCCGCTCTGCAACATCAGTCTAGCAATGACCCTGCAGGGTCTTCCCCACTTGTTTCTTCTTTGAAAGTTCCTAATGATAGTGTGGCTTGGATGGTTGTTTGTCGTAGGTGGAAAGGAAAATCTAACCACCTTTCCCAAGCCCCCCCTTGTCAATATTTGGGGTTTTCTCCCCCCTCTTGATTTGGGTTGGGTTGTTGATGGTTTGACAGGTTGTTTGGCCTGTCCGACTTTGTCCTTTTGGGGTTTGTACCCCTGCTTGGTCTTTTAATTTTGATGGCCTTTGGCTTTGTATTGGGTCAGGGCCCTTGTTAATGCTTTTTTTTTAATAAATAAATAAACAAAACAAAAAACAGTTATATCAGTCAAAGAGGGAGAACAGAGCTTAACAAAGATATCATTCACAGGGGGAGTTTGGTCTAGTGGTTCAGAGCTTCATTGTTATATAATTTTGGGGAGATTGTTGGTTGTCTTCCATTAGAGGAGACTTGTTTGGCATTTCTTAGCACTTGGATGTTTGTTACATCTAGTGTTGTCATCAATGCCAAAGGGGGAGATTGTTGGCAATTTGGAGGAATTGATTATGTGTTGTGTTGGTGCCCAAATTGGTTTTATGCTTATGCAACAACCAAGTTGATTTCTCCACTTCCTATGAGGTTTTCAGCCTTAATTATAAAAAAAATTCAAGGGCTTGGACCAACTTCAACAAGGATACAAGATCCTTCTACACTTTGGGCTCTGCAGAACCCAAGGGGGGTAATCCCTTCAATGAACTTCTTGACCTCTGCAACAATACTCAGGAATTTACTGAAAACAAAGCAGATTATCTCATAAAAGGGCTAAAAAAAAAAAGAGAATGCTCAAGGATGGAAAATCCTTCAGTGATCCTCGACCTTAGGATGGAGCATGAGATGGGCGGGACAACTTTCAGAAAATACATGAAAACTTAACAATGATATTTTGATATTTAAAAGATTGTTTTGAGGAATCACGAAGAAAATAGACCAGAAATGGAAAACATAATGACATTTGCTAGCAAATACTAGTGCCTTATTCATTTGGGCCAGCGAGTCTTTGAAACATTACTTAAATCTGATAAAAACTTATCTAATAGTTGCTTTAGTCTTGAACAATATTGCCTTACAATATTGTTCCATCTACAATCCCTTGCCCGAACTACTTATCAAATTCTGGTATAAGTCTTATTTCTTTGTAATCTCATTCAAGCATTTTAATTAACCCCTTGGACTAAAGCATAGAATGGAAAACTACATACATCATAACAATGCAATAAACAAATGAAACCCTCGATCCCATTTGCTCAAAAGAAAAGAAAAGTGCACGCAGGATAGTAAAGATTTGAGAATATATCTATAGTAATCTCATGAGCTATCTTCTATTAGATAACAAACGAAAATTTCAATTACAAAATAACCCATTTGAAAATGAAACTTGTAACTACTTCATTACTTCTACTCTACAAAATGGCATTACAGTTCCTACCTTTTTTTCATGACTCTCTAAAAAACTATGTGGAACCTAAACCTATAGATTGGACCTATTTTTCAGAGATCCTTCTTAGAAATTTTGGAACCCTAACTTATGGCCTTGATTTCCCTTTTATAGAAAATAAGGGAGTGACAAGCTTCAGGCCAAAATACACCTATCACCAAAAACCAAGCCAAAGAGGTTGTACATAATTCTATTACAAAATATTCCTTATCCACACGCTGGTGCCCGTGATGAGGTGGAACCAAAATCTTCAACTGATTATTGGTAGAAACAAAATTGCTTGAGCCATGCCGATATCACCCAGACACTTCCAGATGGACCTTGAGATGCTTAGTTTTCTCTACACAACATTTCGCTTCCTAAAAAGGAAAACAAATCCTGACAAGAAATAAGATTTCCCACAAATTAGAGGAAAATCTCCAACCTTTATGCCCCAGATCAAAGGAAATGGAAATAGGAGCTTGGGGGTAAATATAATTTGTTTAGAAGGTGTTTCAGCTTCCATATCATTGTAGAGATGATTGGCTACCAATTCTTACTCGAACAAATCCTTCTTTCAGTTCCCTGCGAGCTCCCTCCTGGAACACTCTGCCAACAAATTGTAGAGTAAGAACAGAGGATATGTCATGGGTGTTTTTTCCTGATAAGAAAAAGATTTCACACCCCCTCTAACAATCCTCTGATCTTTCACAACCCCTCTGACAATGAGCAACCTCATACCAGAGAAAAAACATCCATCAAGTGTCACAAAACGTGCAACGACTCCATGCATAATTTTGTTTGAACACCATCTTCTTACTGATGAAAAACTGTTCTTAGAAAAATGAAGAAGTTGGTATTCATTTCTACCCATTCTATCACTAGCCTAGTAAGTTTATAATCAGAATTCCACTCAAAGTGGCGGTGTTAATCCATGTGAAGAATCATCATCCTAATATTTTCTGCTCATCTTGCCAGCTATGGATTCCAGCAATTATGCCTATAATTCAGGTCACTATCATTTCTAGGCCATCACTCCATTGCCACCTGCATATGTTCACCTTGTGTGAATGATTTTGTTCTGATCTTATTTCTTATTGAGTGTACAGTCTTCTGCTTCAGGATTCTTGTCAACAAGCAATCTTTGAATTCATCAGAGAACTCATGATCCATCATATCTTAACCTAAAGTAATCCTGATCCTTTCACATCTCTGAGATATCATCCTTAATTGTCTAATTAGTCCTTTACCCAACAAAGACCTTGCACAAGCTTCCTCAAGGATGAGTTGACATTCAAAACTTTAAACTCATCGCCATCAATCTTAAGTCGACAAGTCTGCATCCTATTCATCCTATCTTTCCCGAGCAGGCTATGATCCCTTTTAATTTTAAATTTGAAACCCAGTCGTAGATCTTACCCAACCTAGTAAATCAAACGATCATTGTTGGTCGGTGTGGCATTTGACCTTCCATCTATATTTGCAGACCCACAAAATCGTGACTAATCAACGCCATATCATCTTTCGACCAAACTCTATCAACGGCCCCACTGCAGGTCTTCCTGGTTAGCTCGAGACATGTGGCATCATCCCATGATGCCGCGGTCCCTAACCTCCTTGCAACTTCCATCACGAGAATACGGGGGTCATCGAATATGTTCGCACTTTATTGCTTCAACACAGTGCCCATTAACCTTTTCAAAATTAAAAGTCGGGAACCTTTTATCTCAGATCATAACATCGTTGTTCATCTTGAACACGTGTCAATTGATAGGACTGTTAGTTAATCTATCTTTACCGCTTGAGAATCGGCGACATAAGGCTTTGACAGGTTACACCGCCAGCTTGTCCTTTTTCATTGAAGACACATGGAATCATCTCATGATACTGTGATCTTTATCTTCATTGCACTTTTACCCACGAGGAAGCACAAACTGTCAGATTTGTTCTTCTTTTATCAACCAGTTGAAACACTTAGGAATTTAAACTTAGGATAATGCAGGCACATGCACAAAAATTAAATAAGACCGACTATAGGAAAATTATTTCTAAAACCAGTCTACCACAACCTAGTGCTTAGGAAATGAAATGGCCCCGCCCATGGTAAACAACCCTTGGCCTTAGTGGGAAAAAGTAACGATGAGATATATCATTGCTAGGGTTTTCTTCACAAGGCAAAAGAAATTATGATAAACCCTAAACCTTGACCCATGAAATTTGATAGAGGATACAAATAAAACCACAAAGATCAATATTTAAGCTCATAATTGAGAATTCTCATGCAATTAGTTTTTAGTGCTAACATGCTGCATTAATGTTTGTCATTCATGTCAACACTATCTTCTTTGGTTGTCTACCGGGTTCCAGTAGAGTGGTTGGACTTTGATGTTGATTAGGAGGTTTGTCTCTGGTATTCTCCAGTATGGTCCGATTGTTGGTAATGGCTTGGATTGGTTATTCATGTGGTTTAGATGTGTATCTCATTCAGTTGGTTCAGTATTTGGTGATCTGGATGCTTTCATTTTCTCTAGTAAGCTTTTTGCTTACCGGTAAGGGTTTTACCAATAGAGCTTTATTGAAGATCTTTTGATGAATCCGATAAGTGGTGTTGGTGTGGCTTCTAGAAGTTTTTCAGGATGCTGATGATTATCATGTTCATGTTCCAGTTGATTCATGGTGTTGGATTTGGCTTATGGAGACCTATTTTAGGTCTAGATCTATTCTGCTAGGTTATCGACCAGTTTATGAAACGTGTTGGTGGGTGCTTCCGATGCGCTACCAGTTGAATTTATTAATTTCATAATGTTGTTTTGGTCTTAAGCTGACTTGGTTTGTCATTGGTTTGTGGGTTTACGTTATGAATTTATTGTATTATCTTTTTGGTGGCCGACCTTATTGTTTAGGTCTCGGGTTGGCATATATATGATGTATGATCTCTTTGTAGATCATATGGCATGGGTTATGGGATTATCTGTGTGCTAATAAAGTTATAATCATATGCAGAGGTTTTTATCGATCATAGGTGATCGAATTGGGTTTGTGTAAGAGGTTTAAGACCTCTGGTATTGATCTTAATCGAAACTGTACTCAGGCACATGAGATGTTATTCTTGCAGTTCTTTCTTATTTCCGGATTGTAGTCTGAATTTCTTTTGTAGTTAGTTAGGCTCCTGTGTGATGAGCAGTGTTCTCTAGGCTATTGGCCTTCCTGCATGTGCATGTCCCTCTTATTTTAATCACATAATTACTGCAGAAGTATCATCTGACTATGGGTAGGCTTCCCACCGTGGTTTTTCCCTTTACCGAGTTTTCCATGTACAAATCTTGGTGTTATGTGTTGTGAATGCTTGGTATTTGGTTTATGGTTTATGTTTATGCTTAATATCTTATATTCCGGTAAAAGGTTTTGTGTGCTTAAAGTTTCATAATCTATTGACAACTGATTCACCCCCCCCTCTCAGTTGTCCACCGATTATCCTAACAACTACATGAATTTTGACCTAGTGGATGCAGTAAAGATGTCATCCTCCAAGAAGGGAAGGAAAGTATCATCACGAACAAGAGATAATAGAAGAAGGGCCTAATGCCATTCGGAAACCTAACCTCTAATTTTTAGCCATGTTGAGAAAGTAGGGTTTGGTATCTTCAGTTCTGTGTCTATTGAGGTAAACCTTAATGGTTAGTTTAGTGGTAGGATTGTTCATCCTTGTAATGAATTATGTTATTCTTTTAAAACAAAGTATAATCTAAAACAATCGAACAAATGATTATGATCCTTTGGTTTAAATCTCAATGGTTCTATCGATACAATGAATACATACATGATTATGTGTGAGAAGAAAGAAATGTAGTTACATGTGTGTGTGAATATAATATGATAATTGGCACACACATATATGTGTGTATTTATGTGTATGTGTGTGTATATGTGTGTGTGTGTGTGTGTGTGTGTGTGTGTGTGTGTGTGTGTGTGTGTGTGTGTGTGTGTGTGTGTGTGTGTGTATAAAGAGAAAGAGAATTTGGTATTACCACACATAATCATGTTAATAGGTGATGTATTGAGAGCCATAACTCTTAGCCGATGAGATGAGAAGCATTTGTTTCACTCTACGAAATGCAATCCTTATCATTGCCTTCACGTAGTGAAGGAACATAGATATAGCAATTGAAATAAAATTTAGGTAATGGAAACGAAATATTTTGAAATGCTAACAACCGTTTTCATTATTGAAAATGGGAGCCATTTATAATTTATGGCTATAAACGAAGAGTAAGATCATTTTGGAGACGATTATTTTTCGGTAGGAAGAAAACATTTTTGGTAAGAATTATATTTAGCAAGAAACTCCGAGTTCATACTCGAGGAGCAGGAAATTTAAGAAGGTCATCATTAACCTTGTGGTAGTCAGCAGGGAGAGAAAGGTAGATGTAATATTCAACAAGAAAGAGGAATTCTACATTTTGAATAGCTAGCAACACTTCCAAGTTACATACTTGGGCATGTTCTACTAATTTATAATTTCATAAATTCATGGCACAATAAAATATAAGTAAAATCTCTCAGATTTCGTAAGAAGGGTATTCATACTCTTCATCAGCTTTTTTTCAGACCTGCCATGCGCATCATGAAGTGGGATGAGTTTCGTGCTTTGTATAATTTTCAAAACCAAGACCAGGCTACTTTTGATGGTCTGGTGAGTGCTATCCCAGATGAGATGCTTCATAAAATTGGTATTCATGGGCCCAAGCCTTGGTGGAAAGATTGGAAATGGTACCCAGATACTCCTTTGAGAAACTACAAGCCTCGGCTTGGTTACAGGTGGCTTTTGCCTCATTTTCCCATGATCCAGAGTCTGAATCAGAGGTGGTTACTTCAATCTCCTGAGCCTGTTTGGTGTAAACAATTTTCCAACACTTGGTCTGCAAGTGTTGAGCCGAAGCTCGCCCATTTTGCCTGGTGTATTCTTTTCCAAGGCTTGCTTGTGGGCTCTTGGCTTGTTCATCTGGGGGTTCTGGATCCTTGGTGCCCGTTTTGTGGGCAGTCTGAGACTTTTAAGCATCTCTTTTGGTTTTTCCCTAGGGCCTAGTAGTATTGGAACTAGATACATGATTTTTTCCGGCCATTTCGGCCAGAGCCGTTCTCTTGGCACATGATTCTTCTGGGGGATTCGCCCAGATTCCCAACTAAATATACCTAGCTTTGGCACACTTTGAGGGTGGAAATCCTCTTCACTATTTGGAAAGATAGAAATGCCTGCATATTTGCTCACTCTCATATGGATTGTCAGATTTCTATGTATTCTAAAGCTACTATTTGCTCTAATGTATTATTTCAGATATAGGTGCAGGCCAATAAAGTGGCGCTTGAAGTGGCTCACCTTCAGGTCCTCCTAGACCATTGGGGCAATGCCCCGTGCACTGTGGCCCAGGTCCCTGACTCGCCCTCCTCCTCCCGCCACCGGTCGCCTTCTCGGGGCCTACGATGGGGTGGCTCTGCGCACCCCCACTCTCAGCCTCCACCTCAGCGTGACTCCCATCCCTCTCAGCGTGTTTTCTCTCCTCCATCGTGGGCTAGCCAGGGCGGGGGATCTGGTGGGCTGACGGGGAGTGGGGGTGGTTGGCCCTCTGATGGTGCTCATGCTCCTGGTACTATTTTTGGTTTGGGTTGGCCAGATTCGGATAAAGTCTTTCCGTGGCTGGCCCTTGCAATCTCGCCTCAGCGCGAGGAAGATAAAGAAGGTTGGGCTCCTCCTGACGTCAATCCCGACCCCGCTGATGTATGGGGTATGAAGGATGACAGAGACCCTCCTGGCTCTGCTGGCACTGCCTTGGCCGCTTGATGGCCTCTTTTTACTGTTTGTTATTGTAAATTTTTAGGCTTGGCCCATGTGACTTTCTGACTTTCTGGGCTATGCCCATGTGACTTTCGGGGTGTGCCTTCTTACTACCCACCCCTTTTTTTGTGAATTTTTATTTAATCTCTTATTAATATAGATTAGAAGCTTATTCATCAAAAAAATAAAAATATAAGTAAAATATTATTTGTTTTGCATGATATGCTCTACATTTTTTTCTCTTAAGAAAGTTACAAATACATGAATCGTGAATGATGAAAAATACATTGAATTTAGCAATTATGGCCTAGAAAGAGTTATTGTTAGATAGGTGAAACATTTTCTTTATAATTTGAAATGTATAAGTGTTCAAAGATTATGCATTATTTCACTATCTTTATAAGAATAAAAGCATGAGGAAACATAGAACATCATATGCTGTGAGAACATTACGTCTTTTAGGGGTAGCCAAGAGCAAAGAGTAAACATACCACTGTTGTAAGAAAGACATACAAATCTGAAATGTGCTACTATATGATTCAACATCAATATCAATTGATAGTGGCCAATTATTGGCTACATATCATGTACAAACAATATGAGACTGCTGAACAATTGTGGATTACCTTAACTACAGTAAATTGAAAAATTACCTTATTTTGAAAAGGGAATTTGAAAAACAACTATAAGGAATAGAAAATTCAGTATTGTTTTTGTATTGAGATCTCATACCAGTACATGCATGGAATCAACCAAGTAACAAATAAGGTAGCAACCACAAAAGACAACAGAGAAAGGAAGGAGGCTCAACCTCCGTATTAACCTAGAGATTATTGCACAATAGAATTTGGAAGGCAGGTTTTGCTAGGTTACATACTCTATGTTTTTATTGAATATGTAAATAAATTTTGAATGGTACTATACAATAATTGCAAGAAAAGTATTCCAATAGAGCTAAACTATCTCATTTCAATGCTTAAAGGTAAATGCATTGGATGAAATTTAGAATGAAAATATAATTGTGATTAGGCTAAATAGAACAGTAAAGGGTTAGTAATTTGATCAGTTATACCAAAAATGTTAATGGAAATAATGACAAAATACATGTTATGTATACTAATATGAATTAAAAGTTAGAATAAACTCAATTAGAATCAAGCATAAACATTTTAAGATGGTAGAACCAAACATTGAATTAAAAGTTAGAAATCATAATACTAATATGAATTCCTTGAAAGGATAAGCACAAAGGTTCTGTGTTTTCTACAATTAGCAAATTTCCAAACTTAATGAGAATCTTGGTACAATTACTAATTGCAAAGATAAATATATTTAATGGTAAATTGAGTTCACATACTAGTGAATAGGAGAGAGCAAGTTAGCTAGTTATGAGCACAAGTATGGAACCCGTAGGTATCATCAACAAAGAAAATAAAAATAAATGTAAAGTGTTTCATAAAGCATGATTAATAGAAAGTGGTGTCTATTGCAACAAGTCTGATTTCTTGTAAGTTAGAAACATATATGTAAGCCTAGCACAAGCCTAGTAGGCCTCAAATAGAGTCAGTATGCAGATAGAATAATCTTCGATGGAAATCTATCACTTGTTTTAGTCTAACTGAGTAGGGTGATGATAAGTGACTATATGCATTAACATGTAAGACCTTTAGCCAAGGTGACACTACAATAAGTATGCATTAGTCATTTCATTTGGTCCAACTATGCAACCCAGTCATAGGTCATACTAGTTAGGAGTTGTCTATGGTGTGTGATCGACTAGGGTTGTGTAGGGTCAAACACTAGTCTCAGGTGGAATTAGATCCAACAACTATTTCTTCTCTATAAAGAGTTAGGTCTTTCCAATTGGAAGTGTCATGAGGGACTAGTATGTCCATGGTTGGGTAGAAAAACACTATAATGATACTTTCCCTCTTTTCAACATAGTAGAGATTATCTAAAGGATCAAAATATATCCAAGAAGCTGTAAATACCAAACCTCTCTTAGATCATTTATTTATGTTTATTTTTATGTTCTAAGCTTATGAAATCATTTTCGATTGTTAAAGTTATTACTTTCTTAGAAATGATAGATTTCATCTCCTATTGTTTAAAAAAAAAGTTGTACCTACTTTGTTTAAAGTTTTATTAAGAAAATTCTGCTTATTTCAGTTGCTTAGAAATAGCTTGTTACACACAATCCATTATGTTCATAGTTTGTAATTTCTAGATTTGATTGTGTGAGAGTTTTTGCATCAACGTTTTGGATCACACTCTGTGATCCATCATCAAGATGAGAGAGTGCATAAGGAGGAGAAAAGGTAAGTAGCAAACCAAGACACACAGAAAAGGAAGGGAGGGAGGGGAGGAGAGAGAAGAGGTACACACAAAACCCAAAGTGAGTTGACCAAACAAGAGAGGGTTAAAAACATAGACAATAAGTTAAAGAAAATGAAAATGAACAAAAAACTTATAATCTTAATGGAGAGTAATAACATTACAATGTATACACATGCACACACATATATAAAGAGAGAGAATATGTAATAGACCCAAAAGAATAGAAATAAAAGATTACCATGTAATTTTAAAACAAATAAAGTATAAAACTATTATACTATACTGCTAAATATTAGTAAAAAGGAAATATATAAGACACAAGAAAATGCAAAGAGGTAAATAATAATAATATATTATAACCAAAAGGAAGGAAAAGATAAAGAGAATGGATTAAAAGAGAAAGAAAATTAAGAATGAGAGTAATAGGAAGGACAAGTGATCATAAGGAGATATAAGAAATAAAAACAATGAATACAAAACAAAAAATAACTTAACATGAGTAAATTTCCACAATCCATTCGATTGATCATTTTCTCCTTATGCTCTCTATCATCTTGATGATGGATCATAGAGTGTGATCTGAAACGTTGATGCAAAAATTCTCACACAATCGAATTCAGAAGCATACACTACCAAAAAATAAATTGGTATCCTATAAACTATCAAAACTAGAGAATTCAAAAAGTAATAGAAACTAAGAAACACAAAAACTAAAAAGGCTTCCTAAACAAACAATATCACTATAGAATTATTAAAATAGCACAAAAGGTAAAAGAAAATTTAATAAATAAGAACTTGGATATATGTAGAAAAAATCAAACTAAAAAAGAAAAGATAACAATATGGAAAAGAACAATACTACAAAGAGAAGATATAAAATGAGAGCAAATTAATTATAAAAATGGAGACCAAGTAATATAAAATAAAGGAAAGCAACAAAAATTAAATAACCAATTATAAGCTAACACAAAAGAGAGACCTAAAGAAAAATCACTAAGATACAAGAGATAACCTATAAAATAATCAAGGTGCTAAAAATAGTAAATGAAATGCTCAAACAAAGATTTCATGTATTTCTTTTTTTGAGCATCTATTTTCTAACATCTTTGTTTCAATCAGATGCTCAATGTAGTGCTAACCATGATAGACATGTTATTTCCTAATGTTTGCAACAAGGTTCCTAAATACCCTTTCATTTTGATGTGTCACAAGTAAAAGAACATGTTATTCTCATAACCAAATCACCCTCATCTCTCTTGCAAAAGCCAATCATCACTATTTGAACTACCCAAACACATACTCAACAAGACCAAGGTCAACCCTATATGGGTGGTTAAGGAAACAACCAACCACATAATACAGGTAAAAGAAATGGTCAACCTAATGGTCAAAACAATACTAATCACACTCATACCCAAAAATACCAAAACACTTACCAAATCCCCAACCAACAACACACCTACCTATATCCATATCAAAGTTATTTTCTCCCTCCACCTCCACCTAGTGGTTCAAACATAGGGATGACTCAAGGAAACATGTTACAACCTATTGAGTTTTTGACTGAAAAAGTTTAGCTCCTCCAACAAATAGCCAATATGAAATCAAGAGCTCCACCCAGGAGGTATATGATCAAGGACATTTGTCCTTATCCTTTTGATAGAAATTTGTTGATACCATCTTTCCCCTCGAATTTTGATGTGCCCAAATTTTATAAATACAAGGGGAAAGGTGATCCTAAGGACACATAAGGTAATTCTTCACAACTTTCATAGAGGTGGCCCACAATAACACTTACCTTATGTACCTATTTCCACGAAGCCTAGGTGGATAAGCCATGTAGTGGTTCTCATGATTTCTCCTTGAGATTAGGTCCTTTGGTGAGCTAGCCAATAAATTTATCTCGTGCTTCCCCTATAAGATTGAGCATGAGGTCAACATGATAACCTTGTGTAATACAAAACAAAGAAATGGAGTCTTTTTCATATTTCCTACAAAGATGGAGAAGTCTAGCTAGCTGATGTCCTTGCTATATCCAACAAAACCAAATGGTTGAAATGTTTATGTAAAATATAAATCATGAGATAGGATTCCAACTTCAATCATAATGCTTTACCACATCTAGACAATTCATAGAAAATGGGTCTATTCATTGAGAGATTCCTCCTTGAGCAAGGTACTATTAAGATCTACAAGGATAACAAGGACAAACCCAACTCAAGTACCAATGAGAAACCCTATTTTTGTTCCAAGAACAAGACTACAATCAATGATGGGGTGGTAGACGTGAATACAATTAATACAACCGAACTCATGATAAGCTTTCTAGGACCTAGTACCTCAAACAATCAACTCAACACTCAAAGGACAATGCTGAAACCTATTGATAATCCATAGAGAAAATTCACACCTTTGGGAGTACCTATGGAATCTGCATTTACAAAAACTTGTTGCCAATAAGCTTATTACATTGCCAGAAGCTAGAGAATTTGAACCAAGAATTAAAGTAGCATGGTGGAATGACAATGAATATTATGAATCTTATCATCATAACCAGGGACATAATACTAGGAATTGCAAAAAACTTAAGAACATTATCTTGGATCTCATTGACAATGGTACAATTTAAATTGAAGGTCATTCATCCAATGAGGAACATGTGGTGTTTTAGGAGCATTTACCCAATCATGATAAGAGAAAAGCCTCCAAGAGTACTCACAATAATAATTCCAATTATGCAAATGTTTCTTATGAGTACACAATCAATCACATTAGCAAAATGGAGCATCATGTCTCCACCATAGTCATAAAAAATAAAACCCTTGAATGTAATGTAACAACTCATTAGGATAAAGGGACTTTACAATACACCACTTCCAAAACCACTTCCTTTTCTAACCAATATGACCTCATTGATAAACTAATTTGGAAGATACCAACACACATCCATTCTCGAGCTTCTACACATATCCCCTTCACACAAGGCCATCTTAGACAAAGCATTGAAAGAAGCCTCCATACCTACCAATCTACATGTGGATCAATTTCAAATCATGGTGGGACACCTCTCTTCACCACATTACTATACATTCACCAAGAAAGATGACACATCTCCCCAACAACCTCATACTACACCTCTCCACATCAAAGCCTTCATTCACAAATATTTCATAAAACGAGTCCTAATAGATGGAGGAGCGGATCTAAATATTTTTACCTTAAGTTTGTGTTGCAGGAGCACCTATTCATCTAGATGGCTCATGAAGGCATTTGCATTTGTTTTTGTTTGTAAGGTTTTTTTTAAGGTTGTAATAAGGTCTAAAGGACCATTTTAAACGTGTTTGTAGTAATTTGGATTCTTAGAGAGTCTTTTGGGGTCAATTTTGTAAAAGTTGCAAAATCTTGTCAATGTTGTCATAGGGATACCAAGAGTTGGTAAATGACTCCCAATGGAATTTTATCATTCTATTAAGGTCTATTAGACCTATTTAAACATATGTTTAATTTTTTAGAGTCTTAGGAAGTAATTAGAGATCAATGATCATAAATCACAAAGTTGCACCACAAAAAGTTGTTAAGCAACTTTCATAGCAAAAGTTGTCATTTTTGTAAAAAAGGTGGTTTTGGCTAGTTGGAGTTTGAAATATGGTTTTTAACTGTTTGGGGGGTGGGGTATGTTTATACATGTATTTAACCTTTGGTATTTGATTTGGCTTGATTGAAGTAATAAAATCTATCTCTACTCTTGCATTCACAGTTTTTTTAGATTTTTATTGCTGCTTTTTTTTTCATCACGACTTGTACGAATGTGATGAGGGGTTGAACCTTATATGGTTGGAAATATAATTTAATTACATAACTTTTTCATTCTTACCAATTCAAAATAAAAGGTCGTTTAATTTGTCTAATGGTCGAATCTTTCTAGTCACCCTGTTCAGAAACTAAGTTTTTCTAGCATAGCAATCCTATTTTGAGACACATGTTCCAAAACAACCATATATTTTTTAACCATATGTTTTATAACTTCCAAATGGGTATCCAAAAAGGTTTTATAATTTAGATATGAGGTCTTGTTTTCAAGTTATCGCCATTTTATTAGTTTCAAAAACCTACTAGAATTGAGTGACCTTATTAAAGAAATCATAGAAGTTGGTTAGATCTATGCTCTTGGCAGCCATGGAGGGTTTTTATAGGTCATCTAGACATATTAAAGGTTGTATCAAAGGTTTTTTAAGGGTTTTGAGTGTTGGTTACCAAAATTGAAGGTTTTAGCCTTGTGTAGGCTTAAGGGTTTTGTAGGCTTTGAAGGAATAAGAACCCATAATCTTAAAACATGATGAAAAATAATTGATGCCTACTATTTCCTCTAAAACATTTTGTAATAACATTATGGTTCTCTAAAGGGGTTTTTGATTCAAAGAAGAATATAACAATTAAATTTTATGACAATGAAGAAGCTCATCTAAGGGGCCAGTCACATTATCGCTTAGAGTTAGGCCAGTAGTTAAAGATGTGGTATTCCAAGTCTTAGGCCTTGATTGCACTTATAATATCCTCCTAGGCTAACAATGGATCTATTTTGTGCAAGTTGTTACATCCACATACCAACAAAGCATCAAATTCTTGCACAATGGAGTAGTGATTACTATCCCAGGTTATGCAAATCTATATCTTTATTGCAATAACATTCAACTGAAACCTAAATATACCACCCCCCTCAATAGAGAAGCTACTTCACCCACATCATACATTAATCCTTATTCATTAAATCCATCCACTTCTAAACAACCTGAGATCAAGGGTAGTGTCAAGGATAAAGCAATGGGAGAGTATAGCTTGCAACAGTCCATGTACATACAACAATTAATGGACTCTCCCAAGACCTATGAAAAACTACAAACATATCAACATGTATCAAAATATATCATCAAATGACCAAATGGGGAGAGATCGAAGATGAGTACCTCTTTAAATGGTTAATAAAAAGATGAAGAGCAATAAGAAAAGCAAGAGAAACATATTGTCAAGCTACCTATTGAAAACTATGGTAAAAGCTTTAAAATATTACAACAAATGGGATACGATGGTAAAGGTCCTATTGGCTTGAAAAAACATGGCATCATGGAACCCCTTCAACCAGAGCTAGTACCTAAGATGCAAAGAAACAAAGGATTGGGGTTTAAACCTTTGAAGTTTCATGGTCCTAATACTAGATCCCCTAACACTAGTAGCATCTAATAATACATAATTACAAATGGGCCAGTCTCGTAGTATAGCCAAAGTCACAAATGATGGGGAAGAATCTTGTGATTGTTATTTGGAGATAGATCCTAATTAATAGAGTCAGATTCCTTCACCTCTAGTGACTATGAATTGGATAAAACTTTTAAAGAACTAGAGTTTCCTCCAAGTGATGCTCCCACTCCTTGTGAGACTAAGGATATGAATAGTGAAGCATGGATTAAATTTTTTTAGGATCCTTATCCCTCTACATCTCAAGGCTTAGGGTCTAAACCTTAGGAATTGATGACCCCTAGTACTTAGTGTGCTTCTCACAGTGTCAACCAAACTTCCCCCATAATTGAAATTGATTAGGAGAATACTAGTGATGACCCTGATGATGTCATTGATATCTTTGAAGACTCTTACATATTCACCACCATAGCTCTTGATTTCAACCAACTTGACATCACCAACTCATTGACTGGGACCCACAAGGGCCTCCATAATTTGACACATTGCAAAATGATGAGGCTATTATCGATTACCTTAGACTAAGAGAAATATTCCTATCGAGGAAAATGGAGTTGACTTTATCATTGAACTTAATAACATGGCTTATTTTGGATAGGGTACCAAGACCTTTAGCTACAAAAATATAAAAATAAATAAAAGGTATTCTAGTGAAAATCGTTTGACGTCGCTTTTAAAACATGAAAATGTAAAAATAAAGGACACATCCAATGGTGAAAACCTCTTTGAGGCATTGGAGGATGGAAGGCTTGATATTCTCCCCTTAACAACATATCATGATAGATCACCTATGTTTTTAGAGGAAAAAAATCAACCAACATTGGGACAAAAGATAATCCTCACATGGCATACCTTGCAACCTCATTAACTAAAGAGGAATGTCCTAAAAATCAAGTTTTTTGGAGAATGCTAGGTCAAATTTGCATTGTCATATGTTAATATGCCTAGATGAGATCCTGATCTTGTCATGCAACATTTAATAATAGCACTATGTGTAAGACTTGTAAATTAGAAGTTGAGGGAGATGCATTCACAAATAACACTTTTGGTCAAAACCAAACTTCAAAAACTACTATATGTGGGCTTTCTCAAGCCTATAGATGATCTATTGTGACAAAACTAAATGGTAGCATTAGAATATGTTTTAGAGACCTCAACAAAGCTTTTCCTAAGGATAACTTTCCACTACCCTATTGGTATTTTGGATGTGTTGCATTGGTTTTGTCATTGATGTCAACACTTGTTAACCCTTGTAAACACTTATTAGCACTTGGAGATTCTTGGTTATGTTCACCGGCAAGTCAGCGACTTAGGCACAGTCATTGGTATTTGGTTCACCAACAGGTTATATTGTTCATCAACACTTGGAATGACTTGGACTACTTGGTTCTGTCAAAGACACTATTTGATCACTTGGTTTTGGCGATTTGGTTATTGATCTAATCTGGTTTGCATATTTGTTATTATCAGAAAATAGGTCCAGGTTATGCACCAACAAGCATATCTATTCCAGATCAGCACAACACGTTATGAAGATGATTTTTTATTATTGTAAATGCATTGAGCCGACATGATGCATCGAATATTGATTTATTTGTAATTGATTTTATTGAAATATCTTTAGTGAGCCGACCTACTCAATTGGTCTTAGGTTATGGTATAAATGTAAGATCTCATTTGTGAGATTGACATGGGATTGGAAAAAGGATAGTAATAAGGTATATGCAAATATAAGCAGAGTAATACATGTAGACATCATTCAAGATTGAAGGAAGGTTTGAAAAAGGCATATCAGAGCTAAACTGGTACTGAATCCAACATATGAAGATGCTATTTTGAGCAGTACATTATCATTGGATTTAACCATCCAATTGTAGTCAGTGTGACTCCCATTTTGTGATTGAGCAGTGAGCTCTAGGCAACTGGCCTTTCTACATGTGCAGAATCCATATTGTACACACATACTATCTGCAGTAGTATCATCCGATTGTGGGTAAGGTTTCCCACCGTGGGTTTTCCCCTTACAGGGTTTCCACGTACAAATATCTGTGTTATGTGTTGTGGATGTTATTGTCTTTCTATTTCATGCATTAATCTTTACCGGTACTGCAATTAATTGATAAAACTATCTACTGGCATAAAGTTTGGTTTACCAGTATTAAGCATTAAGTTTTGGTTAAGTTAATTTTGGTTTGAATTTATTGGACAACTGATTCACCCCCCCCTCTCAGTTGTCTCTGGGACCTAACAATTGGTATTAGATCCTAGTCCTCTTTTTGCAGAAGTTTAACAGCTTGAGGAGATCCAATATCTTCTAACTATTTCAGGAAGGACAATCTGAAACTTGATGGAACCAACTATGGCATATGGAAGATAAGGATGGAGACACATTTTAATTGCATTGGAAAGGACATATGGGATGTTACAAATAATGGTTATGTTGTTCCTACTCAAGGTCAACCTAATCCACCAACCTTGGCTAAAGATGAGGAAAATGATTGCAAAGCAAGAGAAGCACTTTTGAGCGCATTGTGAGATCAACAAATCATGGGATTATCAAACACATCCTCTGCTAAAGCTATTTGGGACAAATTGGAAACATTGAACGAAGGATATTCCACAGTCAAAATTGCAAAACTTGAATGCTTCTGGGTCAGGTATGAAAATCTGAAAATGGAAGAAGATGAAAGAATTTCTGCTTTTATGGAAAGAGTAAATGAAATTGTTCTGGGTATAAAATGTTGTGGAGGAACCTTAAGTGAAGATGATATTGTTTCTAAAGTTTTAAGAGAATCACCACCGGCATATAGAATGAAAGTTAATGCTATAAATGGATTGAGAACAATGCCTAATACATCAATATCTAGAGACACTTTGGTTGGAAAACTTTCAGCCTTTGAACTTGAGGAATTTGGTCTTGTTGCTACAATAAAGATAGATCTAGCTTTCAAGGTATCATCATCATCTACAGCATCATCATATCTGAGAAATCTGATTGGAAAGCCTTCTATGCAAGAGAACTTGAAGAAATCAGAAAGGAGAATGAAGAACTGGAAGAGCTGGAAACACTATTTGCAAGAAAAATGCCTAAAGGTCCAGTTGGAAGTAAGTATGAAGGTAAAGCACCATTTAAATATTTTAACTACAATAAGATTGGTCATATGGCTTCTAGGTGTCCTAATAGACATGCAAGATTGAAAGAAGAAGCTAAAAGAACATATAAGCCTAACCCTAATTATCAGAGATACAAATTCAAGAAAAATAGAGACAAATCTTGTTATTATGCTGATGAAGGAGTTACTGATGATTCTGATGAGGAACCGACAGACAATGGATGGACTTTTGTTGCTATAACAGAAGATCAACTAACACCTACTGTTCAAGTACCGGTAGAGCAGGCCCTGGTAGCTAAAATTGAAGATAAGGATGAATGGATCATTGATTTAGGATGTTCACATCATATGACTGGTCATAAGAGTAAATTCTTAACCTTTCAGGAATACAATGGAGGTCTAGTGAGATTTGGACATAATAAAGCTTGTATGATCAAAGGAAAAGGAACTATATCTTTTGATGGTAAGCAAAATACTAGTAATGTTTACTATGTTGAAGGTTTGAAGCATAATCTTTTGAGTGTTGGTCAATTAGTTGAAAAAGGATTTCAATTACAATTCAAAAATGGTAAATGCAAAATCTTAAACAGAACTGGTTTGGAAATTGCAACCAATAATCAGACTAGAGGTAATATCTTTCATTTGAATAACAATGAGAAAGCATGTTTGATTGCACATATTGATGAAAATTGGTTATGGCATAAGAGACTTTGTCATGTAAACTTTGATTGCATTGTGAAAATCAGTACAATTAAGGCAGTAAGAGATTTACCTAAGATTGTTAAACCTCACAATCCGGTATGTAAGGAATGTCAATTTGGAAAGCAAGTTAGAGCATCTTTTAAGAGCATACTAGATAAATCCAATAATGCTCTTGACTTAATTCATACTGATTTATGTGGTCCAACAAGAACTAGGAGTATACAAGGAGATAGATATTTTATGCTAATCATTGATGACTATTCTAGAATGTGTTGGGTTACTTTTCTTAGGGAGAAATCAGAAGCTTTTGGGAAATTCAAACTATTCAAGGTGATGGTAGAGAATGAAACTAGTAAGAAAATCAAATTTTTGAGATCAGATCAAGGAGGTGAATTCACATCTAAGGAATTCAATACATTCTATGAAGTGAATGAGATCAGAAGACAGTTATCAGCACCCTGGACCCCAGCAGAATGGAGTTGTGGAAAGGAAAAATAGAACTATCTTGGATGCAGCTAGAAGCATGATATCAAAAGAAAATCTACCTCATATGTATTGGAGAGAAGCAATGAATACAACAATTTACACATTCAACAGAGTTCACATCAAAGGTGAAACCATTAATACCCCTCATGAACTATGGCTTGGTAATACTCCTACTCTTAAATATTTCAGAATATTTGGAAGTAAATGCTATATTAGAAGAGATGAGTCTATTGGAAAATTTGATCCTAGAAGTGATGAAGGAATATTTCTTGGTTATTCAACTAAGAGCAAGGCATATAAATGTTTTAACAAAAGATTGCAAAAAATTGTTGAGAGTAAACATGTGAAGATTGATGAACAGTTTAGAGGAAATTCAAGGTACATGGACTCTGAACCGGCAATAGAAATAATCACAAATGAACCTACTATGAGTACACCGGTACAAAATGTTGATCCAATCACACTGGCATCATCTGAGGATTCAACAGTCACTGAAGAACAACAACAAGTAAAAACACCCCGGTATGTAAGATTGAATCACTCTGAAAGTCAGATAATTGGAAATAAATATCAAGGAGTTATGAATAGAGGAAGATTGGCAAATGAAGAGGTATGCATTATTTCTCAAATTGAACCTACATCAATTAATGAGGCATGTGAAGATAAATATTGGCTCAAAGCTATGGAAGATGAATTGGAACAAATTGAAAGGAATAACACTTGGTCATTAGTTCCCTGGCCTAAAGACAAAAATGTAATTGGAACTAAATGGGTTTTCAGAAATAAACTTAATGAAGATGGCAAGGTAATTAGAAACAAAGCAAGATTAGAATGTAAGGGATATTCACAAAAAGGAGTTGATTATAATAAAACCTTTGCACCGGTAGCTAGAATTGAGGCAGTCGGACTATTATTGGCTTTTGCAGCTCACAAGAACTATAAAGTATATCAAATGGATGCTAAATGTGCATTTTTGAATGGAAATATTGAAGAAGAAGTTTATATTGAACAACCTAATGGATTTTATTTGAGAGATGACAAAGACATGGTTTGTAGGTTAAGGAAAGCCCTGTATGGACTAAAGCAAGCTCCTAGAGCTTGGTATGCTATATTGGACAAATATGTTTTGAAGCTTGGCTACACTAAAGGTAATGCTGATAGCAATCTATATTACAAAGTGACTAATGATGACATCTTGGTTATTGAAGTTTTTGTTGATGATATAATCTTTGGAGGAGAAGATGGATTATGTAAAGACTTTTCTAATAAGATGCAGGAAGAATTTGAAATGTCTATGATTGGAGAGATAAAATTCTTTTTAGGATTGTAGATTTCATAGACTGATAAAGGTATATTCTTATGTCAATCTAAGTAGTTGAAGGAATTACTAAAGAAATTTGGCATGGAGAAATCTAAACTGGTAAGCACACCTATGACTACAACTGATAAATTATCATTGAAGGATGAATCAACACCTGTTAATCCGACTAGATACAAGTCTATGATAGGAGGTTTACTATATTTGACACAAACAAGACCTGATATTATGAATGCAGTATGTATTGTTTCAAAATTTTAGAGTAATCCTAAAGAAAATCATGAATCAACAATAAAAAGGATTTTCTGGTACCTACAAGGCACTACAAATCTTGGCTTATGGTATCCTAGAGATGAAAACGGAGATGTAGATGACAGAAAAAGCACCACTGACGGAGCATTTTTTCTTGGTAGCAGATTAATTTCATGGTTGAGCAAGAAACAAAGTTGTACATCACTATTAGCAGCTAGATCAAAATATGTTGCAGCAGCAACTAGTTGTACATAGGTATTATGGATCAAACAAATGTTGAAGGACATAAAGGTAAAATGCAAGGAACCTATAACTATTTACTGTGATAATATGGAAGCAATTGATATATCTAAGAATCTGGTATTTCACTCTAAGACTAAACATGTTTCTATCAAATTCAATTTTCTAAAAGAGAATGTTGAAGCAAAAGAAGTGAAATTGGTTTATGTGAATACTAAAGAGCAAATTGCGGATATTTTTACTAAGCCTTTTCCTAAGGAGACTTTTGAATATCTTAGAGAGTAGCTTGGAGTTCTACCCCCACCAGTAGAGACTTAGACAGTTGATATTTGTCATCAACCGACAGAATGAACAAAGAATTTTTTTTTCTGGCTTTGATGAGGAGAGCTACTTCTCAAGTGGAGTAGTTTGATAAATTAGTTAATTGGTATTTTGTAATAAGTTCTATGAACTATTTGTATTTGGTTTTGTATTGCTTTGGCATTTGATGTCAAAGGGGGAGAGATATCTATGGAAATACACATTATCTTTTGGGGAGAGATATTATGTATTTTGATTTCTGGTTAATGATCTCTTTGGGAGATTGTTGGTTTTTGGTTTTTGGCATTTCTGTTTTGGCACTTTGATGGCTTTTCCATCTTGTGTTGCCATCAATGCCAAAGGGGGAGATTGTTGGTATTTTGGATGTTTTGCATTGGTTTTGTCATTGATGTCAACACTTGTAAACACTTATCAGCGCTTGGAGATTCTTGGTTATGTTCACCAAAACTTGGAATGACTTGGAGACTACTTGTTTATGTTGAAGACACTATTTGATCACTTGGTTTTGACAATTTGGTTATTGATCTAATTGGGTTTGCATATTTGCTATTACCGGCAAATAGGTCCAGGTTACGCACCGACAAGCATATCTATTCTAGATCAGCACGACACATTATGAAGATAATTTGTTATTATTGTAAATGCATTGAGCCAACATGATGCATCAGATATTGACTTATTTGTAATTGATTTTATAGTAATATCTTTAGTGAGCCGACCTACTCAATTGGTCTTAGGCTATGGTATAAATGTAAGATCTCATTTGTGAGATTGACATGGGATTGGAAAAAGGATAGTAATAAAGTATATGCAAATATAAGTAGAGAAATACACATAGACATCATTCAAGGTTGAAGGAAGGTTTGAAGAAGGCATATCAGAGCTAAACCGGTACTGAATCCAACATATGAAGATGCTATTTTGAGCAGTACATTATCATTGGATTTAACCATCCAATTGTAGTTAGTGTGACTCCCATTTTGTGATTGAGCAGTGAGTTCTAGGAAGCTGGCCTTTCTGCATGTGCAGAATCCATATTGTACACACATACTATCTGCAATAGTATCATCTGATTTTGGGTAAGGTTTTCCACTATGGTTTTTCCCCTTATAGGGTTTCCACATACAAATATTTGTGTTATGTGTCATGGATGTTATTGTCTTTCTGTTTCATGCATTAATCTTTACCGGTTCTGCAATTAACTAATAAAACTCTCTACCATCATAAAGTTTGGTTTACCGGTATTAAGCATTAAGTTTTGGTTAAGTTAATTTTGGTTTGAATTTAGTGGACAACTGATTCACCCCCCCACCCCCCCCCCTCTCAGTTGTCTCTGGGACCTAATATACCCAACATAGATTTGATTTTTGATCTTATGGCTAAGCATGCAGTGTTAGCATTCATGGATGGTTTCTCCAACAATAATCAAATTGAGATTGCACCTAAGGAAGAACATAAGACAAATTTTACATGTCCTTAGGGAACATATTATTGTAATGTCACGCCTTTCGGTCTTAAAAATGTGGGAGCTACATATAAAAGGGTGATGACCACAATCTTTCATGATATAATGCAACTCTAATGGAATACTGTGTTGACAACCTCTTAGGTAAATTGCTCACACACGAAAACCATTTGGATGTTCTTGAAAAAATATTCACACAACTTGAGAAGTACAAGGTGTGACTAAACCTTAAGAAATGTGTCTTTAGAGTAGCCTCAAGGAAGCACTACCAAGGGATACATTGTTTCACAACGAGGCATTGTATTTGGTCTTGAAAAAGTCAAAGCCATATTTGAAATGCCTCTACCTAGGAATATTGGTTAGCTGAGGTAATTGCAAGGAAAGTTACAATCTATTCGACAATTCATAGGATAACCAGCCGACAAATGCCATTCTTTCATGCACCTACTGCATAAAAATATTACCTTTAGATGGGAAAATAAAATGCCAAATAGTTTCAATTACTTACAGATTATCTCTCTTTATAGGGGTGAAAAAAGATAAGAGAGATGAAGCCCAAAAAACTCTCTTTTACCTAAACATTAGAATACAAAACCACAAAAGGGTGAGAAATTGCTTGAACAACTATTTCAAAGAGGTTCAAGAAACACCTTAAGGTTCCTATTCCTTAGTTGTTATTGGATACTGACAAGTTGAATTATAAATATAAATGAACTATGATCAAAGCAAGTAGCACTAAACAATTGAACTTTTGAAATGATATAATTTTGAGGTGCACCTATGCCTGTAATTTAACTTGGATTTTACTAAATAGATTCACCCAAAACACCCTTGTCTTTTGATGACCTCTTGCACATAAATCTAAATTTGGAACCCTGAAACCTATAACTAAGACCCTGCCAAATTTGGGGCTAATCTAGGAGAAGAATGGCACCCAGAGCATCTTTTTCCTATATAAAAATGCCCCACATTCCCTTGTCAAAGGTTTTCTAGCTCAAATTTGCAATGATGATCTATCCTTGTGCCTTGATTGTCTTTCAAACTTTTTGTCTCTGCTTGAAACTTGTAGTTGCACCTACAAGATATAAAATGGTATAGTTGTGGCTATATAGGGGTTTGCCTTGGTCAACCCCTTGTTTTGGTGATTTCTACCTCCACAAATAGTCAATATTGAAATTAGAATAATGTGTGTGCTCTTGAATCTTAAGTGTATTTAAGATTGCTATGAGCAAAATTGCATAAATGTAAACTAGGATCCTACTCCAATGTGTTAGAGAAAAAACCTAAATGATATAATTGGATGTAAATTGTAATCCTACTGAAATGTAATAGAGAAAAACCCTAAATGATATGATTGAATGTAAATTGTAACTAAATAAAGAATGCATGAATCACATAACTTGAAATGATAAATCTCATATCTAAAGCTTTTGTAGACACATAAATCTGTCCATTAAATTAAATAAATATTTAATATTTATTTGATACACTAATATTCCTCTATTAATTAAATCTATATTTAATTAACTCATTCAACCCCCATTCTGCTATTTTAATCAAATAAATTACATAAATTTATTTAAATTAAAATCCATATCTATAACCCAGTTATTAAATAAATCTAATTTATTTAATTTCCATCAAATTCCCCTTTTAAATAAATCAATATTTATTTGAAAACCCACCCCGCTTGCATTTTCCTACAAATGCATGTTGCACAAATAAGTAAATTTTATTTCTAAATAAAATCCTATTTTCTCTCACCCACTAGTCCCCTTCTAGACTCTTCTAATCCCCTTCTAGACTCTTCTAACCCCTTCTAATTAGCCTAATCCCCCTCTCTAATCATTTGCACATTTCCAAACAAAGGTCACTTCTCAAAAATGTCTCAAAGTCTTTGAAATGCATTAAAGGCTTTTATTCTTCAACAAGTTAACCCTCAAAGTCTTCCAAACCATTTATGGCTCTTACATAACCATTAATGGTTAACTCAACTTTCCCAAATGGTTAGAGGCTTTCCCTCTAACTCAACCCTCATTTAACTTAGGGGTCTCTTCAAGCATTCATTGCTTTGACCATGGTTATCCCCATTAACTCTTGCACAAGAGTTTATCCATTGGATAAAGGCATTATTCATTGGATAAAAGGTTTATCCACTAACTCAAGCCTAACCAAACCCTCATAGGATAACCTTCATGTCATCTCAAGCATTTAATTCTTCTTCCCTCTCCTCTCAAGCCATCTCATGTTGACACTTGTCATCATGGGATTGGGTTGAAATCCATCACATGGATTGATTAACTTTCAATCCTGACCCTTGTTAAGATTATTCAATCTTGACCATCCATTGCCCTATTTCCCCTATAAATAGAGCTCTTATTCTTCATTTTCAGGATCAAGTCTTTTGTGCATCAAACTTATAGTCATTTTAGAGAGCATTTTGCATTGTTATTATACTGAGATTCACATAGACTAATTAGGAGCTTTCTCATAGTAAATCATTTACACTTGCATAAGCATTTTTTTCATTTTTTACAACCATTTTGAATCTTCATATGACATCCATGGATAGTGCTAAAAGTTGAGAGCTACACTCATGTGGGACTTGGAGAGGAAAGGAACAAGGGAGAAACATCTATGAGCATTCGTGGGAGCATCTTGGGGGGGGTTTTCTTTCCCTTTTTTGTTTAGGTATTCTCTTTATTGTGTGCTTTATATCTCTCTTGATATGCATCTTAAGGTTTTTAAGTTCATTTGTATTTCATTTTGGTTGTAACTAATATACTAACATTTGAACTTGTGTTTGTGCCTTGTGCCCCTTTTGCCCTGTATCATTTGGTGAACCCAACATGAATCAAACACGCAACCTTTTGATAACTGACTTTTTATGATTTTCTAGAATTTTCACGCATAGGTTGCACTTTAGTGCTTTTGTTCCATGTTTTGGCGCCTTTGTGAGAGAGTTTTAGCGCTTTAGTTAGGGTTTTAGCACTTTCGCACATTAATCAATGTTTTTGTACTGATATAGCGCTTTTGATCTCTCTCTTTGTCAGTTTTAATTATGTCTAACATTTTAGTATAGCGCTTTTGTTAATGGTATAGTATTTTTGTTAATAGTATTGCGCTTTTGTTAATACTTTGGCGCTGTTGTCTGAAGTAGCGCTTAGGTGTTCTCACAGAGTAGCACTTTTGTTCGAAAGAGCTTAAAATTGTAACTGAAAAATTGAATAGGCTTGTGGAATCCCACATCAGGTTTTGAATTTTTCTAACTTCTTTATTTTTAGGTTGGTGGAGTTTAATTTAGGATTTTGATTTCATTTTAACTTCTTTTCAAAAATTGGTTAAAAAGAATTCATATTTCCTCTTTTTTGGTATAAAGAATCTCACATTTTAGTTTTGGGTGCTTTAAAACAAATCAAAACTTGTCTTTTGGGCTTAAAAAGAACATCATTTGCAAAAGCTAAAATTGACAACAACTTTAACACTTCTTTTTGAAAATTAGATTCACACTTCAAAATTTGGGCTATAAAAAGAATAATCAACTTATCCATTTACTTACAAAGCAATTTACTTTCAAGAAAATGTGCTTTCATTTTGTTGACCAGGATTTCCATTCCTATTTAAATAAACAAATTGATTTGTGGGATAAAAAGAACACCATTTCTATTGGAGCAACATCTTCAAGTAGCAAATAGATCACATTGCAATAAAAAGGTTAAAAAGAACAAGTGTCTTTTGTGTTTGGCACACTTGTGCAAATCTGTAGAGGGGTCCCAGTTCTGAAACACACTATCCTCTCCCTTGGCTCTCGTGGTCCTAGGTGCAAGAGAAAAGTGTTAGTAACGCTTTAAATTTTCTATTTTTAAGAGAGGTATGCCAAGAGACACATCACTCTTGGGATGACCTTGCTCGGTAAATCCTTCAAGCTGCTATAGAAATCAAGTGAGAGCAAAAGCTGTAGCCTTGTTATAGTTGTTCCTATAGTGTATCTTGCTGAAAGGACATATGGGCGCCACCGTGAGTTACAAGGCTCTTAAGTGAGTCACTACAGAATGAACTTACATCCAAAGACATCAAACATTACTAGACACCTCTTATTTTAGAAGCCCACCTGTTCTATTGATTAAGGATATTTGTGAAAATTTTAGTGCAAGAGCATAGATGGTTTTGCTCCCAAGATACTCACCATACATATTTCCTTTAGTAGAAAGAGGGCTTTTTGAAAGGCTACTTGTATCTTGATGAAAGTGGTGACTCCCCCATCATAGGGATCATCTATTTGTTATGCTCGCGCAAGACTTAGTATATCACATCCTTACCTGCCACGATGGGATACATAAGGTATGTAGTACAAAAGTCAAAGAAATATCAGGATGTGGGCTGAAAATATCACAACTGGCCATTACCTTAGGGATAAAAAGTGTTTGAGTTATCTTCGTCTTGTTTCAGACCAGTAAAAATTTGGGCCAACTTTAGGCCTGGGAACATACATACATTTATAAGGGTCAAAAAGTTCATGATTGGGTTAGTTTAGACCCACACCTATTATGCCTTTATTGAAAAGGGGAAAGAATACATGCTTGGGTACTTGCCATATTTTCTTGTCAAAGGATTCAAAACAATTGAAACAAAGTATCCATCCAACAAATCTACATGAACAATTGAAACAAAGTATCATTTTGTATGACCATCACTCATATCTTGCGAAAAAGAAGTCTTCATCGAAAGACCAAGTTAAAGAAGAGACAACTTGTTTCAAGGGCTCTTATCAAAAAAAGGAGATTTCTCTACATCAATATACAACTCTTTCTCTCACATAGAGTATTCTTGCATCATATGCGCTTGTACCTTTAGGGTAAATACAATGAATTTGACAAAGAGCCTTTGAGCAATAGAGATTTCACTCAGTATAGAGATTTTGACTATCGCAAGAACAAAGTGGGAAAGATCAATCCATCTTTTTTTCCTCAAATCTGTATCACATACAATGAAGTTCGAGAGGAACCACTAACCCCTATAAGAGAGGAAGAAGCAGAAACCCCCTTCATAATGAAAGAGTTTTATTGAGACACATATCTTATCCACTTTCACATCCAAACATCACAAATTCACTCAACTCTCAACACAAAGAGTTCTTGTCCTTAGTCCTTTCAGATATTGCTTAAACAAACCAACAAATCATTTTTTAGGGCATCTCTATATCTAGGATAAATCATCTTAAGAGGCATTTCTACACATCTAGATAGGTTAAAACTAGTTTATGAGTGCATCCTCTCATTACTAGGTAGCTTGGATTATAACACATCTCAAACCTTTCTATACCTCATCACATCAAATTGTTGAAAAACACAAAAGCAATTCACAAAGAAACTCTGTTGACATCCAACCTTCAGTATTAGAGATCTATCTTCCACTAAACATTTCAAAAAAATTGTCTTCCATCAACCATTTCATCACCACCTCATAGTCATTTTCATGACATAAACTTTTAAACCATGGCTCAAACAAGATCAATGAGAAATCGACAACCAGAAATTGAAGAGGAGGATGAAAACCTCAACGATTTTCATTTGACCTTTGGAGGAGGCACTAATGATGAAGATCCTAGCACTCCAACTCCAGAAGAGTTAGAAAGAGCGCAACATAATCCAAAATTCAACAGATTCTTTGATGAAATTCTTAGAAACAATGCCAATGCTCATTTCTTAAAACTCGCTCAAGAGGGTGCCAAACTTCCCTCCAATTATGATACAACACAATTACGACAAACATCCGAGCAACATAGCCATCATGATGGTGGAGGAAGTAGAGAGTACTTCTGTTATGACCCTAATCATTTAGGGAATCCTCCACCTACTCCTCCTTCAAAAATGGACATGTTGAGGCAACAAGTAGAAAATCTCACCCAACAACTGAATAGTGGTGTGAAGATGAATCGATTCTCACATAATGATATTTGTCCATATCCATTTGATAGGAACATTCTTATGCCACCTTTTCCACGAGGGTTCGAAACACCCAAATTTGAAAAATATAGAGGCAAAGGAGATCCTAGGGACCATGTGTGATAATTTCACTCCGCTTGCTTAGAGGTGGCCTATAAGGACACATATCTGATGCGCCTCTTTCCTCAAAGTTTGGGAGGCACAACCACACAATGGTTTTCATGACTGTCGGGTGGTATTAGAACATTTGAATAATTGGTCCAAAAATTTATTGCTCATTACGTACACAACATAGAACCTGATGTCACCATGGCAAATTTGTGCAACACAAAATAAAAACCAGGGGAGTTGTTCTCAACTTTCCTATAACGATGGAGACAACTGTCTAGCAGACGCTCCCTTCATCTACCTAAGCAAGAACTAGTGGAAATTTTCATTTCCAACTTAAATGATGAAATAGAATTTCATTTGGACATGAAGGGCGCAAAATCCTTTGAAGAAATGATAACTCAAGGCCTCAAATGTGAAAGAGCCCTCATTAAAAAGGGACATCCAAATTTATAATGAAAACAAAGATGGTCCTCATCCACACTATATTAGAGACAAACCAAAATTTTGGAATAAAAACAAGAATGTTGTCAATGATAGGATAGTGGATGTAAGAACAGTGAAAATTGCACAACCTGTGGTTAGGTTTGCAGGACAAAATCCCCCTCCTAACAACAACACCATCAATAATCCACAAAATCAAGGTCGCAATACACAACAAGAGGAACCAAAACAAAAGCAACAAAACTACAAGCCAAAATGTACATATATGCCCTTAGGGAAACCTATTGAGATGATCTTACACCAATTAATATCCTCCAATCTTGCAACGTTACCAAAAACATCCAATTATGAGCCTCAAGTCAAACCTCCATGGTGGTGAGATCACGAACATTGTGAATTTCACCAAGGAAGAGGGCATAAAACAAGCAATTGCCATCGACTAAAAGATCTTGTTCAGGATCTTATTGATAGGGGAAAAATCAAAATTGAGGGACATGACCCAAAAACATCCAATGATGATCACTTAATGTTCAAGAATCCACTTCCATCACATGATCAAAGGGGTCCTTCCACCTCAGGGAGAAACCCAGATACCACAACCAATTACACACGAGTCACATACAATTATACTTTGAATCACCTTTATGATGCAGATGAACAAGTTGCAACTCTTACCATAAAAGATATAAATCCTACATGCAATGTTGTTACGCGTCGTAGCAAGATTACTATTCGAGCGGCACCACAAGGAACGACACCCCTTCGTAAACAATATAATCTTGTAGAGCAATTGGATAAGGCACCAGTCCTCATCTCCATATTAGAGCTTTTACGCTTATTCCCCTCACATAAAACAATCTTGGACCAAGCTCTCCAAGAAGCGTTTGTCCCCGCCAACCTCAACATAGATTAGTTTCAAGCCATGGTTGGTAGTCTAAAGTCATCACAACCCATCCTTCCAACAACTCCATAATGCCTCCCTCCATATTGAAGGGTTTGTAAACCAACATAGAATCAAGCGAGACTTGTTTGACAATGGAGCTGGCTTAAACATATGCACCTTGCAGTTAGTCACAACATTGGGTTATGCAACAGAATCAATGGATGTCAACAAGAAAATAACCATCAAAGCATATGATGATGCAAAATGTTCTTCCAGAGGAGCTGTTATATTACCCATCAGGGTTGGGCCAGTGGTGAAGCATATAGTTTACCAGGTTCTAGACCTTCCTTTTCCATACAATCTATTGTTAGGGAGACCTTGGATACATGCCATGCAAGTTGTTCCATCCACCTATCACCAATGTATCAAGTTTCCACATAATGGGGTAGAAATTACAATCCTCGGTGATGCTAATCCATTTGCATATTGTAATAATATTCACCATCAGCCAGATATCACCGTACCTAATAACAGGGAAGCTATCCCTTCCTCATCATATGTTAATCCAACCTCTCTTTCCATCATAACAACCCCTACACCAAAACAGGAGAAATTAAAAATAAAAATGGCCGAGGAAGGTCTCGATGAATATAATCTTAGCCAACTCTTTTGTGTTGGGCAATTACTCACATCCTCTAAGACTCATGAAAAACACCAAGGTTTACTTCAAACACCATTGGCCAAAAGAACTCGCACTTTGGCGCAATTCACCCCTAGTAAAAGTCAAGAGGAGGAAACCATGGATGAAGACCTGACAGAATGGATCTACACAGACCCTCTCAACAAAGAAAGCTCGAAGGCTAAGCTCCCCACTGACAAATATGGTAAAGGCTTCACTATAATGCAAACAATAGGATATGATGGCCATAGTGCTTTGGGACCTTGCAAGCAAGGACGACAAGAGCCCTTAGAACCTGAGTTGAAACCAAGAGATAAAACTGGAGTAGGTTTTCAAAGAGAATTTGTTCCTAAGCTTCGATTCAAAGGAAAACCCAACAAATTTGTGTATCAACCAATTCCTCCAAGGATGTAATCCTTGACTATATTTGCAGCACCAACAACCCCACCACTAGCACCAGCAACACTAGCAGCACCAACAATCCCACCTCTAAAAGTACATAAGCTAGTAACTACTACAGTATTCAATTCAAATGATATCCCAACTTGGTACAGTAATCAGATGCTAGAGAGTGATTCTGAGACAGACTCACATGAGTGGGAATGGGATTCAGTGCATTTAAATACTTCAGATGAGGAAGAAACCTCACCTCCTCCAACTCATAAGGATATACCAGTTTATGGAGAAGCATGGATTAAAACTTTTTGGGTTCTTGAGCTGGAAGAAACTTCCACAGGCTCTACGTCAAATCCTTGTCCCAAATCTAACAAGGAGAGTACCATCAATGAACTTCACACCACCATATTAACCCTCACCAATACCTCCTACAAACTCAACTTAATCGATGAAGTAATGCCTATCATTCATCCCAAACTCATTGAATGGAACCAGCCAAATCCCCATGCCTTGACCATTTCCAAAATGATGAGGCACTCATAGACTTTATCGAATTACAGGATAACTTACCAAGCAGGGATCATAAAGCTGGGTTTGCCATTGAACTTAATAGTGCAACATACTTTGGGGTAGATACCAAACCTTTCAACTGCAAAACTATTACAATAAAGCATGGATCTTCTAGTGAAAACCACACGGTAGCACTTTTTGATCCCAAAAGAGTAAAAAGAAAGAGCATATCCAAAGGTGAAAACCTCTCTGAGGCACCTGAGGATGAAAGGTTTAACATCCTCCCCTTCAGTATGAATAAGGAGAGATAAACCATCCTAATAGAAGAAATAAAAGAATTCAATGTGGGGACCCCTGAGACTCCTCACAAAATACATTTGGCATCTCTATTAACTCCTGAAGAACAACCAAAATTTGTGGAATTCTTCCATAAGCACCAAATCAAATTTGCATGGTCTTATGCAGACATTCCCGACTTAGATCAAGATTTGGTCATGCATCACCTAACTGTAGTAGAAGGAGCTAAACCTATCAAACAAAAGCTCAGAAAGATGCACCCACATATTGCCGTTCTTGTCAAGGCTGAACTTAAAAAGCTCTTGGATGCTGGTTTCATCAGACCAATTGATTATGCAGAGTGGATCTCCAATATTGTACCTATTGGTAAACCTAATAGGGGCATCTATATTTGTATGAATTTCAAAGATTTAAACAAAGTATGTCCTAAAGATGACTTTCCCTTACCAAATATCGACATGATTGTCGATCTAACAATAGGTCATGCAATGCTTTCTCTTATGGATGGCTTTTCAGGATACAACTAGATTAAAATTGCTCTAAAGGATGAACACAAAACTACTTTCACATGTCCATGGGGAACATACTATTGGAATGTAATGCCATTTGGTCTAAAGAATACATGGGCAACATATCAAAGAGCCATGACTACCATCTTCCATAACATGATGCACACAATAATGAAAGATTATGTGAATGATTTACTAGCTAAATCATTAACAAGAGAGGGTCATCTTGCAGTACTGGATAAAATCTTCAACAGGTTGGAACAATATAACGTTCATCTCAATCCAAAGAAATGTGTCTTTGGAGTAACTTCTAAGAAGATCTTAGGATAGATTGTCTCAAGTAAAGGCATTAAGGTAGATCCTGAGAAAGTCAAGGAAAAAATGGACATGCCACCTCCAAAGAATATCAGTCAGTCGAGGACATTACAAGGGTGGCTACAATCCATTCAGTGGTTCATTGAACAATTGGCTGATAAATATCATCCCTTCACCCATCTATTACACAAAAATATCCGCTTTCAATGGGATGCAAAATGCCAGCAAGCATTACAAATGCTTAAAGACTACCAAATGAATACACCACTATTGATTCCACCAAATCTAAGAAAACCTCTATTGTTATACATTTCAGCTACAACCACAACAGTAGGAGTATTGCTTGCACAACATAATGCGAAAGGAAAAGAATGTGTTGTCTACTACATCTCTCGAACACTGGTAGGCTATGAACTCAATTACACACCTATTGAGCGAGCTTGCCTAGCATTTATCTTGGCAGCCACCAAATTAAGGCACTACATGTTAACACATAAAGTACAACTTATTGCCAAGATAGATCCACTCAAGTACCTACTCAACAAAATAACATTGACAGACCGCTTGGACAAATGGTTTATGATCCTGAGTGAATTCGATATTGAGTATGTGGACCGCAAAGCTATCAAAGGACATGTTATTGCAGTTCAGTTGGCTGATGTACCACTCAAAGGTGACCATCCTCTTATTTCCAACTTTCCAAATGAAAAAATTTTCATGATCACAACTACACAACCCTGGAAGCTATATTTTGATGGCTCATACACCAGACATGGCTCAGGGGCAGGTATTCTTTTTGTCACACCTCAAGGTGATAATATCCTGAAGTCCTACTGTATATGGTGAAAATGGATAACAATAATAACAAAATTGAAAGGCTAAATGAATTCAACCACCAAACCCTAGCCTAACAACAACAAAGATCCACCATAACATATGAAGATTACCTAAGACAATGCAAATCAAATGAAATCACAAAGATTATACCATCACATGTCCAATAGGGTTTTGATCTCCATTCTTCCTATCTCCATTGATCTTGCTTGATATAATTACTCTCAAATTTTATGCACACAAGAGCTAAACAAAGAACGGAATGTGATTGCAAGTAGGATCGTAGTGTAGTCAATTGATCAAGTAGTTAGCTCATTAGAATGTTTGATTAGCTAATTAGGGTTTTATAATGAAGGAAGCATCTCCTTAAATAGAAGACACTATAAGAAATGGAGGGATAAGATTGAGAGGTGTAAAAAGGAGGTCGGCTATGATTAGAGGGTAGGTAAAAGAAATAATAAAATAATGAAAGAGGTAGGTAGTGTAGGAATTAAGAGATGAATGACATGTGTCATAGGTGGAAAAAGCTAATGAATTAATTAAATAAATAAAGTTTTATTTAATTAATAGAAGAAATGAAATCAATTAAATAAATAAATATTTATTTAATTTAGGAAAAGGATAATTTAAATAAATAAATGTATTTATTTAAATGAGAAATAAGGCTAGAAGAGGATAAATGAATTAATTAAATAAATAAATATTTATTTAATTAATAGAAGAATTAGGCTTAGATAATTAAATAAATAAAATATTTATTTAATTAGACATGACAATTTTAGGTGTCTACATTTTGCCCCTCTTTGAGACAATGCGGCTTGTCGCGTTGTTTCAAAGAAGATAAGATGAACTGATACAGAGTTGCCCCAGAATGGGAATGATATGCCCCATCGAGAGATTGGATGAAAATGTCTGAAAAGATTGCAGACAATCTCTCGATAAGAAAGATGGGATAGAATGGACTGAACGAATAAAGTGACAGAGTCACGGGATAAAGAAGACTGACTCGAGAAACGAGGGTGAGGGCTAGGGTAGGCTATAAGATAGACCATGGGAAAAAGACATCCTCATTGCCATCTACACCTCCAAGAGATTAGAGTGCAGAGCGAAAATAGAGCAGTAGCAGTTAGCAGCGATGGCTTTCATTCATAGATTCGACCGCGTTCGTTAGTTTCAGAGGCTAGCAGAGGCAGGAGAGTCGGTAAGTACCACCAAACCTCCTCGTACTTTGACGCATTTAATTTTGTCATTAATGCATGGTAGATAAGGCAATAAATGTGCTTAGAATAGGGTCTCAAAAATGTAAAAAAAATGCCTAGGCGCGTCTGCGTTGGTGCTAGGCGCGTCTGTGTGGGTGCCAGCCGCGTCTGTGTTTAGAATCGCGTTTATGTCAAATGCGGACGTGTTTGTGTAATGTAGGGGCATGTGTGCCAAGAAGGCACGTTTGTGTCGCTCAGGTGCGTCTGTGCAGAGCATAGGCACGTCTATGTCTTTCAGGCGCGTCTGTGTTGTTCAGATGCGTCTGTGCAGTCTTTAAGCGCGTTTGTGTCAGGTAAGCGCGTTTGTGTCTGAAAAATGCAAATTTGTGTCTTCTAGGTCAAATCGACAGTTCTGTGATGAACATACGCTGTCGATTGGATAAGCTGCTGAGAGGATACACTCAAGCAGGTCCTCTAAGGAAGACTAGGATAGATCAAGGCACTTTGTGATGAACAGTGAGTACCAAGATAGAGTACTTTGTGATGAACAGGGAGTACTAAAATGCGAGCAACACTTTGTGATGAACAGGGAGTGCAAATGTGAGTAACACTTTGTGATGAACAGTGAGTGTCACACACGTAGTACTTTGTGATGAATAGGGAGTACTACTAGGATAGAAGCAACACTTTGTGATGAACAGTGAGTGTCACTAGGATAGATAGCCATGTGCATTTAGATAAAAAGTAGCATTTTGTGATGAACAGTGAATGCCATTATGACTGACACGATTGATTTGCTTGACTGCAGGAGTATTTGCCGATGTTGGAGTCACGGGAGAGATTCCTGTCGACACAAAGATTGCGACCTGAGCTGACTTTTGAGGACCAAGCAGCGATTGAGGAGATGGGATTGAGACATGTTCTATATGTGCCTGAGTTTCGGGCGAACATGGGACTGTTGACTGCTTTAGCCGAGAGATGGCACTCAGAGACTTGTACGTTTCATTTGCTGATGGGTGAGATGACAGTCACCCTTGAGGATGTCTACAGGATACTGAGGATACCGATCGATGGGGATTTGATCCCATATGATCGAGATGGAGACAGGGAGGCCCTGAGATGAGTATTCCAGGACCCAAGACTGGAGATGAGGGTAGGACATGTGGCATGGGACACTGTGACAGCCACAGGGCTAGCACTGCCGGCAGTGGTAGGAGGAGTGATCAGTGGGTTCCTGTGTCCAGATAGGGTGACACGAGGGTTGGCTATAGGCTGGGGAGGAGTATTGGAGACACTGGTGACACAGCACACCAGATATGCTCGAGGACCATGTGTGCTGGCACACCTCTACTATGAGCTGCATCAGTTCGTATACCATGGATAAGTGGGATTGGGCTACAGGGTGACACTGTTGTAGGTGTGGGCTTATGAGCATCTACCAGTGATGAGGCTGATACACTTCAGAGGCAGGGGACATGGATGTAGTTTTGTTCATTTGTATGACATAATCACGTCACAACCACAGATTGGCAGGTTGGAGCACTGGCGACGAGTGATAGATGACATTGATGTGGTCATATGGAGGCCATATCTGGGATGTGAGTGGGAGGATGATGCAGTTGAGCTTCTGTGCACCTTCTGGAGTAGGTATCTGATTGGGCGGACGCCCTATGTGCTAGAGAAGCAACTTGTAGACAGGGTTTGCAGGCAGTTTGGCCGGATCCAAAGGATGCCATGGGGCTCAGGCATGTATGCGCAGACAGTTAGAGATCAGGTATAGTTTGGGCCTCTACTATCATATGATCAGGTAGTTACTCAGCTAGCAGAGATGGTGCCCCTACCCTGGGACATGTGGCCAGAGGTTGACGATGCCAGCATGGATGTTGAGTATACAGCATATTGGGCGGAGCATCCCTTCCCACGCTTGATGGATCCGGGGGAGCTATTTGAGGGAGATGATGGTGGGGATGATGATGATGGTGGAGGTGATGGGGGCAGGGGCCAACAGAGGAGGAGGGGAGCAGTTGGAGAGAGGAGGGTTGCACCTCAGAGGGAGGGTGGAGAGGAGAGACTGGCTCGGGTGGTGAGGGGTCACGGTGGATTGCCAGTACAGTTGCCAGTAGCACAGGGTCCCAGACAGGTACAGAGATAGGGACAAGTACAGGGATAGGTGCCAGTATAGGTACAGGGACAGGGGTAGGGACAAGTGTAGGCACCCGTACAGGGGGAGCCATAGGCAGAGGTGGAGGGGGTTGACGCAGAGGAGGATGAGTTGATAGAGCTGAGGGAGATCTGCCAGGGCCAGACAGATGAGATCTAGGAGTTGGAGAGGGAGAGGGATCAGCTCAGGAGGAGGCTCTGAGATACTGAGCGGGAGTGAGATTAGGTGATTTAGCATTATACAGAGGCTGAGACAGCGCTGAGGATGGGGAGACAGGAAGCGGAGGACACAGGGGCAGGATATGCTTATGTCTTGCGGGCAGGGGAGGAGATTGCCTACTGGTGGGATCTCTATTATGGTGCAGTGCTAGCAGATCAGCGAGCGAGGAGCTTCCATAGACCATCGCGGACAACGACAGCTACGGGAGGGAGCCGAAGGAGACAAGCATCGAGTGGTGGGGTCATGGGTCCTCCACCACCACTAGATAGAGGGGATAGGAGGGATGATCCTAGGGCGGGTCCTTCGGGGGCTCAGATTTCATCGAGGCCAGATAGCTCCGAGGGAGGGAGTTCATCATAGCCTTAGAGGGCTCCCTATGTATCAGTTTTGTACCATTTTTTGTATGATGATGTAGACACCTGCGGGTGATTGTAGCCATATGATTTTGACATCATTGTATCATGACACTTTTGATTATATATATGAGATGATTCATCTTTGCGGTAGCTATATGCATGTGTACCTTTGTGATGAGATGTTCTATGTGATGCTTATGATATGGATGCAAATATGTATATGATGCAATGCAATATATTTTTTTGTTCTTTTATGTTTAATATGTGTATGCATGATGCAAATGTGAATGTATGTAATGCAGATGAATATGATAATGCAAATGTAAATTGTGCTAACAAGCATTGTGTGCAGGATGTGATATCTATATGTATGTATGAAATACTTATGTGTGGTAATGCAGGTGCAACTACATGAAATGCAAATGTTTTTGGTGTGTCATTATACTTAGTCATGTGATAGCAGGCTACGCGGACTCAAGAAGGCGATGGAAGTCAATCAAGAAAGGGGGATGAAAGATAGAAGATATGAACATGAAAGAGCTTCTTGTGCGTTATCATCGTTGAGCTTTATTATGGCAAGTAGGTTATGACAATCGAGGCATATGTTCGACCCAGAAAGTCATTGTACCTGTTTGCATGGAGATAAGACAGTCACAAACAAGGAATGCCCCAGTTCACAATAGACTCATAGTGTCCTCATATCCTTGGACAAGTCATAGCATTACTAAAAGACAATCCACAGACAGCAAATACAAATAGGTGACGATACCCCATCCTCACCTTTCTAGTCAAAGACATCCTGGAGATAGAATCACTAGTCAGAGACATCCCGGAAAAGCTAAAAGACATGTCACCAAAAGATAAAATCAAAAGAAAACCAAGACTTGACACCAACATCCACTGTAGTCCTCAAGTTTAGTGTCTCTTGTCACTTATATAAGTCTTATTTGATTGTGGTCACAATGTTTACTTTCACAAAAAGGATAGATAGCACTGAACCATCATGTTGTCTGAGTCTGTTGAAAGATTTGATTTTGTTGAAGCTCATTGTTGCTGCTGTCTCATCTGAAACTAACTGAATCCATGAAGTTGATACTTTATTGCGGAGAAGATGAAACTTTATTGTGGATTTGTGATGCAAATGTTGCTTTATTGCGAATTGCGCGCGAATAGACTGAAGGAAGCTGGAAGAAACTGTACTCCTCAAAACATGTGATGTTCTTAGTTCCACACCCATCACTAGACGTAGGATTTGCCTTAGCCACAGATAGGAGCTGATTTATTATGGATGGAAAGGGAGGTTTATTATGAATGGCTAACCAATCTTGGGTAGATCAATAACAAGCCATGATGGGAATGGGTAAGTTTATTATGGATGAATTGGTCGTGAGTGTGTGCAAAGTGAAAGGATGAAAGTGGATCCTGAAGGAGGGAGGAGCAATGTCTCTACGCATGGCGCTGGTGACCCAGTTTTCACCATGGTACTTGCCCAGGGCACCACCGAAGTGGTTTTCACCATTGGACAAAATTATTTCTCTTTACTTTTTTTTTTTGATTTTTTTTTTTTGATGTTTTCTGTGTCACAAGGCACCTGTTTGCCAGGTTCTCACCAAGTAACGAATTTTTTTGTTTTATAATTTTTTTTTGTATTTTTGAATTTTTTGATTTTTTGTATTTTTGAAATTAGGATATTCCGAAGAGCTATGTGTAGAACCTGCGAAGGTGCATGTTGTTGATAAGATCCTCCAAAGGTTCACCATCTGTAGTTGAGAGCTGATATGCCCCAGATCCATAAACTATTGTAATGATGTAAGGACCAAGCCAGTTGGGTTCAAACTTGCCCTTCTTCTCTCTGTCTTGCTGATTCTTAGGGTTTTCCCTGAGAACCAAGTCACCTACCTCAAATGTGCGAGGCTTGACTTTGTGATTGTAGCTATGACTCATTCGTTGTTGGTAAGCCTTGAGATGATTAAAAGTAGTTTATCTCCGTTCATCTAGTAGTTCCAGTTCTTGTAAGCGAGAGACCCTATAATCTTCATCACTGATGATGTTTTGCAAAGAGACCCATAAAGAGGGTAACTTGACCTCAATAGGCAAGATGTCTTCAGTGTCGTAGACAAGTGAATAGGGTGTAGCTCCTGTAGGTGTGCGAACACTTGTGCGATAGGCCCAAAGTGTAGGATTAAGTTGGTTATGCCAATTACGGCCAGCGTCGTCGACTATCTTCTTAAGGATTTTAAGGATTGTTTTATTAGATGCCTCAGCTTGGCCATTACCTTGGGGGTAATATGGTGTGGAGAAATGATGGGAAATATGGGAGCAGTCACAAAGTTCACGAACATCTTGATTTTTGAAGGGACGCCTATTATCGGTGATAATGGAAATAGGGATACCGTATCGGCAAATGATATAGTTGAGGATAAATGTAGCAATTTGTTTTCCAGTGACTTGTGTGAGAGGCACGACTTCAATCCATTTTGTGAAATACTCTGTGGCAATGATAATGAATTTGTGACCATTAGAAGAAGGAGGGTGAATCTTGCCTATGAGATCGAGTCCCCACTGACAAAAGGGCCAAGGAGACGCAATTGGTTGTAGTTCTTGTGCTGGCACATGTATGAGGTCTCCATGAATTTGACATTGCCTACATTTCTTGACAAACTGATATGAGTCTTTTTCCATATTGGGCCAGTAATATCCAGTCCTAATGAGTTTCTTGGCCAAGGTAGGGCCACTAGCATGTGGACCACATATCCCTTCATGCACTTCACGTAATGCAATCTGAGCTTCGTCGCTTTCTAAACATCTAAGAAGAGTGCCATCTAGACCTCGCCAATATAGGATATCAGCTAAGATGACATATCGAGAGGATTGGCAAATGAAGGTACGACATTGGTTATTTGATAGATCAGGAGGTAAGGTATTATCGCGAAGGTATGTGTAGATGGAACCATATAACTGGGATTCGGGACCGACAACACATATCATCTCAGTAGGAGTGATCTCATATGAAGGAACCAAAAGGTTATTCACAAAGAACTCATAGCAGGTCTCATTTGGAGGTAGATCGATCAGTGAAGCAATTGTAGCCATGGCATCTGTGGCACGATTCTGCTCTCTTGGTATCTGCTCAAAATCTATCTTTGTGAAGTGTTGTTTCAAGTCATCCACCATTTGTTTGTAAGGCATTAATTTTTCATCTTTTGTTTGGTAATCATCAGTTGCTTGACGAATGACAAGTTGAGAATCCCCAAAAACATGAAGTTCCTGGATCTTCCACTGAACTGCAATCCGTAATCTAGTTGTTAATGTCTCATATTCTGCTATATTGTTAGTGCAAGGAAATGATAAGCGATATGATTTTGGTATAGAGTCTCCTTGAGGAGTTATAAAGAGGATACCAGCTCCTGCTCCATGCTATGTGTATGAGCCATCAAAGTACAATTGCCATGACTTTGCATGTGATATTGTTAAAATGGATTCATCTAGAAATTCTGAACTTAGAGGAACATCATCAATCATGGGGGCATCTACTAATTGATCTGCGATGGCTTGTCCTTTTATTGCTTTCCTGTCCACATACTCGATGTCAAATTCACTTAGGATCATTACCCATTTGGCTAGTCACCCAGTAAGTGTTGCTTTATTGAGAAGATATTTCAACGGATCTATCCTTGCAATCAACTTAGTCTTATGAGTGAGCATGTAATGTCATAATTTCTGTGAAGCAAAGACCACGGCGAGGCATGCACGTTCAATTGGTGTGTAGTTTAGCTCATATCCCACCAATGTGCGACTGATATAGTATACTGCCTTTTCCTTGCCCTCAGCAATTTGTTGTGCTAAGAGTGTCCCCAGTGCTGTTGGAGTAGCTGAGATGTATAATAACAGAGGCTGATCTGGAACTGGTGGCATCAGAACTGGCAGATTTAAAAGATAATATTTGAGTGTCTAAAAAGCCTGTTGATAGTTATCATCCCATTTGAATTTGATGTTTTTATGTAGCAAGTGCTGAAAAGGATTGCACTTATCTGCAAGTTGCGCTATGAATCTTCGTATGGACTGGAGTTTGCCTTGTAAGGATCAAAGTTGACTGATATTTCTAGGTGGTGGCATGTCCAAGATGGCCTTGACTTTTGCTGGATCGGCTTCGATTCCTCTTTTGGACACAATGAATCCTAGGAGCTTCCCAGAGGTTACTCCAAAGACACATTTCTTGGGGTTTAATCTTACTTTGTATTTTTCCAACCGATCAAAGATGATTGAAAGTATGTCCAAATGTGTATCTCTGTCTACTGATTTACCCAAGAGATCGTTGACATAATCTTCCACCGTTACATGCATGAGATCATGAAAGATAGTAGTCATGGCTCTTTGATATGTGGCACCTGCATTTTTTAGCCCGAAGGGCATGACATTCCAGCAGAAAGTTCCCCAAGGACAAGTGAATGATGTTTTTTGTTGATCCTTGGGTGCGATCCTGATTTGATTATAACCAGAAAATCCATACATTAATGATAACATTTTGTGAGCTGCCATGAGATCAACAATCAAGTCAATATTTGGTAATGGGAAATCATCCTTTGGACAAGTTTTGTTGATGTCTCTGAAATCTGTACATATTCTGATGCTGCAATCCGATTTACTGACAGGTACTAAATTAGAGATCCATTTAGGATAATCAATTGGGCGTATGAATCTGACATCCAATAATTTCTCGAGTTCTGCTTTGACCAGTAAAGCCACTTGTGGATGCATTTTTCTTAATTTCTGTTTCACTGGCTTTGCCCTTGGTTTGATTGTCAAATGAAGCATTACCAAATCCGGATCTAGTCCAGGCATATCAGTGTATGACCATGCAAAGTTGATTTGTCGTTCTTTGAAGAAACTTATGAATTTTGACCTTTCGGACTCTGTCAATGATTGAGCCAGGAATATGTTGTGTGGAACCTATTCTGTACCAATGTTTGTTTTGATAGTCTCTTCTACCAACTTGGATGACTTTTCCTCATATGATGCTGGGAGAATGTCAAGCCTTCCATCTTCGGGTGCCTCAGAGAGGTTTTCGCCCTCAGATACATCCTTTCTTCTTACTTTTTTGGGATCAGATAGCGCCACAGTGTGGTTTTCGCCATAAGACCCTTGATTTGTTCTTATTTTCACATTTTTGCGACTAGAAGGTCCGACACCCTCACCAAAATATGCCATGTTGTTGAGTTCTATAGTGTATCCTGCTTTATGGTCCCCAGGGGGAAGGTTGTCTCGTATGCCCAGATAGTCAATAACAGCTTCATCATTTTGGAATGTGTCAAACTGTGCTGGTCCTTCATGATCCCAATCAATGAGTTGATGATGAACAAGGGGAAGGCCTTTAATATCTTCGAAGTTAGCGGGGCTAAGAGTGAATATACAGTTATATTCGGGTATGTCAAGGTAATTATCTAGGTCATCGATGGCACTCTCCTCATCAGTCTCGATCACGAGCGAATCCAAATTGTCATCACTAGCAGCGCATTCTGGGACAGGTGTTCTCATCCTATGAGATTTCAACCTAGAACCTTGAGACAAAGACTGTGTGGAATCCTCATGGGTTGTGTCTTGACCAACTTTGAATTTTTTGTAGAATTCCTCTTCTTCTGTGGGTTCATCTGGCTCTCTGAATGTCTCGGTGAGCTCGTAGTCACTGGAGGACTTGTCTGAACCCCATTCCCATTCATTGGAGTCTGTGGAATAGTGATCCTCTTGTTGAATTTTGACAACTTTGATTTGTAAGGCTTCCTCTGTCTTTTTAGTGTGAACCTTGGAAGTCAGGAAACCAAGTCCCTTCGAGCGTTCCTTTTTGAAAGTCAACTTAGGTTGTAAGGGTTCAATGATGCCTTCCTTTCGTAACCCAAGAGGGCTTTTTCCATCATACCCGAATTTTTGTAGAATCTTGAAGCCTTTGCCATATTTCTCACAGGGTATATTGATGTGATCTTGTGTGTCTTCTTCAATGTCTTTGTAGAGTATTTTGTATAAGTCTTCCTCTTCTAGTTTGCCCCATCTTTGAAAGGTAGTAGGGTCCCATTTGAATACCATGATGGATATTTGCTTGTTAGGATGTGGTCTTCCATATTCTTTTGGAGAACTCATGACTTGTCGTAAGTACATGGTCTGATTTAAAGTGTATTCTCCCATGCCTTTGTCCTGAAATTTGCCTTTAAGCTCACCTTGCTTTGATGTCAAAGGTTTCAATGACTCAGGATCAATGTATGCTGAAGAAGGAACAGCTTCGCAATTACTGGGAATGATGGTCTCCATTTTTGATCTCAGGTTATTGCAATATATGAACGGATTAGGATCACCGTTAACTGTTACCTCAACTCCATTGTGAGGAAATTTTATGCATTGGTGATATGTCGATGGGACTGCCCTCATTTCATGAATCCAAGGACGTCCCAGTAATATATTATAAGTGAGATCTAGATTGAGGACTTGACAAACCACATCCTTTGTAACTGGCCCAACTCTGAGAGGCAAGGTGACTGTGCCCTTGGACGAATTTTCTTCATCATCATATGCCTTGATGGTGATTTGATTTGTTGAATTCATAGCTTTATCAGAATATCCCAATTGTTTAATTGTGCTCAATGTACAAATGTTTAGACTAGCTCCTCCATCTATCAGGACTCACTTTATTATATGTTTGTGTATGAAGGCTTCAACATGTAGTGGTGCATTATGTGGCTGACTTGTAGAGGCATCGTTAGCTTCTATGAATGTAAGGGAATGTGGAATGGACAGGTATCCCACCATGGCTTGAAACTGGTCCACGTTCATATCAGTAGGAACGACGGTGTCTCTCAATATTTTGTCAAGAATAGCATTATGAGTGGGATATATGCGTAAGAGCTCAAGGATGGAGATGAGCGCGGGTGTTTTCCCTAACTATTCTACAAGGTCATATTCAGGTTTGGTTGATGAAGAAGCGGTGTTTTTAGTTGAAGCACCTGGCAAAGTAATTTTACCTCGATGAGTTGTAACATGACATTCAGAAGTAGGTTCGGAAGAAGATCCAACACCTCTTAGGACAATCTTGGGTCGCTGGGTAGTACTCTCAGGAGTTTTGTCCTTGATGATAATAGTAGAGCATGATTGTCCATCGAGATGTGATTGATAGTTGAATCATAGTTGTAAGGTGCTCTAGTATAGTTGGCTTGATCATCTGTGACTTTAGCTTTTCCCTTGTCATGCTTTGGGAACTGCTCCTTAAACATCTCATGTTCTTGATTGGATGAGTGTCCCTCAATCTCAATGTCACCTCTATCAATGAGATCTTACATGATGTTCTTCAGTCGATGACAATTTCCTATCTTACGACCCTTGCTCTTATGAAACTCACAATACTCGTCATCATTCCACCAATTTGGTTTAACCTTTGGTTCATATGGAGGAAAATCTGGAACTGTGATTACCTTGTTCGCCACTAGCTTTTTGAAGACTGACTCAAGTGGTTCTCCCAATGGAGTGTATTTCCTTCATGATCTAGAAGTTGTTTGAGTATTCACTTGATTGTTTGTAGAACTTGATCCTGAAAAGATGAATTTGGGTCGCACTGTATTGGCATCAACAACACCATCATTGACTGTGTTCTTGTTTTTATTCCAAAATCTTGGCTTGTCTTTTCCTTTAAAGTCATCTTTGTTTTCCTTGAATATCTTAATGACTCCTTGCTCAATTAGGACCTTTTCTGTTGCTAAGCCTTTTTCAATAACGTCCTTGAAGGTGGACAAACAAGCTTTCCTTAGATCATAGCCAATGTCTTTGTTAACGTTTTGTGTGAACATCTCTACCATTTGTTTTTGTGGAATTTCACAAGAGCATCTGCTGGCTAGATTTCTCCATCTTTGTAAAAATGATGCAAAAGACTCTCCCTCTTTTTGCTTAGTGTTGCACAAAGTAGTGACTGATATGTCTATCTCTATATTATAAGAGAAATGTTGAATAAATGCCTCTGCTAAGTCACCCCATGACTTAATACTAGGTGGGAGTTGGGAGAACCATTCCATAGCTTGATCACCTAACATTTGTGGGAATAATCTCATCAAATATGTCTCTTCTGAAGCTACTTCATTGCAAGCTGTGAAAAATTGTCTTATGTGTGCCTTAGGATCCCCTTTTCCTCTATACTTATCAAATTTAGGCGTCACAAAGTGTGTAGGAAATGGAGGCATTGGAATTCTCTTGTCGAATGGATAAGGACATATGTCTCTCATTGTGTAGGTTGGCTTTGGTGTATTTATGTCCTCCACTTTCTTTTGTAAGTCCCTGATTTGTTGTTCCAAATTGCTCTTAGGTGGAGATCGACTTCTTGGACCATACCCCATGTTTGAGGCACCAATTTGAGGAGCAGCATGTTGCATATATGGATGATATTGATCATACACATGTTCATATGGAGGGGGTCTATAGTGATGCTGCATATATGGAGCACTTGGTATAGATTCATGTTGAGGAACACCATATCTATTTTGTGCATGTATACCATACTCTACAGGCATGCCATGTTCTATTGTGTTGCCCCCAAATTTGACACGAGGTTTCCTTGTGTCCAAATTTTGAGCATGCCTTTGAATATCCAATTGCTTTGGTTGATCTGTAGCTTGAGTATGTGATTGAGCATATCTATCTGCATAAGACTTCCATATTGGTCTGCGAAGGTGAGTATCATATGCTTGACCATGTGTATGTGGGACCTCTGGTTTTTGAAGCAAAGACGATGGTGATTCAGGTACCATATATGGTCCTCTATTTCCTCCACTATTAGGTCTCCTTTGATCCATATTGGAGTGAGTTTGTTGCAAAGGTCGATTTTCCATTATTTGAGACATATCAAAATCATGAGGTATCTTGGCTCCACTTTGTGCCATCATTTGTAAGAAGTATTGTCTATCCCTCCTCATTATTTCCTCAACCAGTCGATTGAAATGGGGATTCATAATGGATTCTTCCACATCTGCTAAATGTATTGAAAAATTGTCCATATTGTCATTGTGTGTAGCATTGTTGTTTGTAGTGTCTGTGTTCTCAACATTTGGAATGTTTTGATAGACATCCATGTCAAGTAATGTAGTGTGATCAGTATTGAAAAAGATATCATTCTCATACTCATAGGAACTCATGTTTGCGGACTCTTGAGCCTCTTTAGTTTCTCTCCTAGATTTTTGAAGACGGGTTTCAACCATGAACTAGGTATTGACCAAGATGTGTGAGACTAGATGAAAATGGAAAAAGTATGGAAGACCAAGAGTTGGATGGAGTGTAAATGAATCTGAGGTGTACTTGCAATGTCCAAAGTGTAAGACCAAGTATGTATGTAGAAGAGTAGGTGTGACTTCCAAAGAGAGGATAGTTTCTCTTGATGAGGTAAGTTGACCTTGACTCTAAGTAAGACCAAATGAGACCCAAAGGTAAGAAACCTTGATGAGGGACCACCTAGCAAAGTGTTGTTGTATGTAATGTGTTGACAAAGTATGATGAGGACAAGCAAGTGACCTTTTGACTCAAGTTTAGACAAGTGTGAATGTAAAGCAAGATGTGAAGCAATGATGGACTGTGTGAGACGCAAAGACAGGTTGAATGCTAGATGAAAACCTGGAGAAACAACCTAGGAAGCTCAAGAATTCCGAAACCGATTGCTCTTGTTTGCTGAATTGTAAAATTTTTTGCAATTATGGACACAGACGCGCCTGTATACTTCACAGACGTGGTTTCCCGACACAAATGTGGTTCTGTTCAACACAGATGCGCTTCTGAGATTTTTTTGAAATGCACTGTTGATTCTGGGGACACAGACACGATTATGCCCTTCACAGATGCGGTTATATGGCACAGACACGATTAAAACAGACACAGACGCGTTTCTGTAAAATTTGTGCAATTTTTTCCAATCTGTGAAGTCATTTTTGTTGTGACCAAATCTGACTGTTTGACTATTTTTCGTGACAAGAGGACACAATGTTGATGAGGACTCAATGTTTGTAAGTGTCTAGACTCAAAAATGACTCCAAGAAAAGTGTGTTGTTTGATGTAAAATTGTTTTGCATACACTTGAAGACACAAAAGACACAATGTTTTGCTGTTTGGTCTTGAATGTTTGAATGTTTAAAATAAGTCAAGCATAATTCTTATGGCTGGCCAAGACAATAGTTGTTGATCCCACATGGGGTTTTACCCCCGAGGCTACGCTATTCAGAACAGATACTTAGATGCTTGACCTCACTGGCTCCACCCTCGGCACTCACTTCTCAGGTCAGCCAAGCATCAGTCCCCATGAAAACTCTCTGTGGCGAACTTTGTATCTCTACTAAGAATCGTATGTGTGTGGGCCGCTACCAAAGGTCCGACCTCTTGCCCCAACAACTAGAAGGATTTGGGCTTCTAAAACAAAAAGGTGCTAGTAAGGGCATCCGCTCATGTGGCCATACATGCAGCACTTTCAGCTCTATAAATACAGAAGGCTTCCAGCCGATAGGGGTTACGCCCTACAACTGATCAAATAAATTTGATCAAACGGATTTATGGGGAGACATAGTGTCAGTATGAACTAATCAGCACACGTTATTCATAGTTTTCACCATGAATACATTTGTTTATAGTGGTTCAGAAGAGGTGGGTTTTTCTCACTACCACTTGGGTCGTTCTCTTCTCACTAGTAGTCCTAATGACCACACGGGAAGACAGGCCCTCTAAAGATTAAACAAAAAGAGCCTATTTCTCAAGACACAAAAGACAATGATTCAATTTTAGTGCACCAATGGAAGTGTTTGCTAGTCTATGAAAACAAGGCACACAATAAAAATCCAAAAACCCTTGCCAAGGACCTGCAACAAAAGGTTGTTAGTAGTTTGAATTGTTTCAAATGATCACCCCTTCCTGCAAGCACACAAGTTAGGTAAATTTTAAACCCAAAAGACTTTGTGAAAATAGGGGCCTTCAACCAAACGTTTTGCTTCCAAGACAAGTTGCACCAATTTCGTTAGCTAGATCTGAAAATGTTAGTGCAAAATAAACCAAATCTGAAACCCTAAATGCGAAATTGGAATTGAATGAATAAACTTCAAAATTTTGGAAACTGCTAAACACAGACACAGCTACCCTTGACACAAACATGATTTTGATACGCAAATGCGCTTCTGAGAAACACAGACGCTGCTATAAGTCACAGACGTTGTTATACAACATAGACGCGGCTCCAACAATCATAGACGCGACTCCAAGGCATAAACGCAAGTTCCAAAACCTGCAAAACAAAATGTTGCCGATAACAAAGACGTGATTTAAGTTGTCGCAGACACGTTAGAAAATAAAAAACGTGATCCGAATGTATGCAGACACGGAAATACCAAAAATGTTGTCGAAAATGTCCGATCTGCAACTTCAAAAACACAAAATCTGCAACAAGGAGGTTAAATACAAAGGGACAAGAGTCCCACCGAGCGTGCCAAAATGTATATGGTGAAAATGGATAACAATAATAACAAAATTGAAAGGCTAAATGAATTCAACCACCAAACCCTAGCCTAACAACAACAAAGATCCACCATAACATATGAAGATTACCTAAGACAATGCAAATCAAATGAAATCACAAAGATTTTACCATCACATGTCCAATAGGGTTTTGATCTCCATTCTTCCTATCTCCATTGATCTTGCTTGATATAATTGCTCTCAGATTTTATGTGCACAAGAGTTCAACAAAGAACGGAATGTTGTTGCAAGTAGGATCGTAGTGTAGTCAATTGATCAAGTAGTTAGCTCATTAGAATGTTTGATTAGCTAATTAGGGTTTTATAATGAAGGATGCATCTCCTTAAATAGAAGACACTATAAGAAATGAAGGGATAAGATTGAGAGGTGTAAAAAGGAGGTCGGCTATCATTAGAGGGTAGGTAAAAGAAATAATAAAATAATGAAAGAGGTAAGTAGTGTAGGAATTAAGAGATGAATGACATGTGTCATAGGTGGAAAAAGCTAATGAATTAATTAAATAAATAAAGATTTATTTAATTAATAGAAGAAATGAGATCAATTAAATAAATAAATATTTATTTAATTTAGGAAAAGGATAATTTAAATAAATAAATGTATTTATTTAAATGAGAAATAAGGCTAGAAGAGGATAAATGAATTAATTAAATATATAAAGATTTATTTAATTATTAGAAGAATTAGGCTTAGATAATTAAATAAATAAAATATTTATTTAATTAGACATGACAATTTTAGGTGTCTACACCTACAAACTCACTTTCCCTTGCACAAATAATATAACAGAATATGAGGCCTTGATCACAAGACTCAGATTGGTCATACAATGGAATCTAAAAGAGCTACAAGTATATGGAGATTCCCAACTGGTTATCTGACAAGTCACCGATGCATACCAAACAAAGGATGATAAGCTCATGTTGTACAAAAGAATGGTGGATAGTTTCAAAGAATCATTTACAACTATCACATTTGAGCAAGTACCAAGAGATCAAAATCAAGCTGCTGATGCAATGGCTACAATTGCATCTCTCTTGGATGTTCCACAAAATTCGACACACTATGAGTTCTTGGTAGAACAAATTTGGATCCCTGCTTATGATATCCCTGAATCTAAAATGATAGGTCGCCTTGTCGGTTCTGACTCCCCGTGGTACATTGATTTTTTCACTTACCTACGTGACCACACACTTCCCCCTAACCAATCAAACGACCAACGAAAAATCTTTATCTGTCAAACTGCTCGATACACCATCATTGCCGAAACCCTATACAAAAAAAGTCTTGATGGTACTCTCCTTCGATGTTTGGAACAAGATGAGCTAACAAAAGCCTTGGAAGAGGTACATGAAGGAATTTGTGGGGCTCACTCAAGTGGTCCTTCACTAGCAAAGAAAAACATGCGAGCCAGATACTATTGGCCCTCCTACTAGATACTATTGGAAAAAGACTCCTACTACTTTGTCAGAAAGTGCAAGAAGTGCCAAGTTCATGGAGATCTGATACATGCCCCAACATAGGAATTACAACCTATCACAACACCATTGTCCTTTTGTCAATGGGGACTTGACCTTGTGGGTAAAATCCATCCATCTTCATCCAACGGTCATAAATTTATCATTACCACCACAAAGTACTTCACAAAGTGGATCGAAGTTGTTCCACTCACCCAAGTCACTGGCAAGAAGATTGTCTCATTCATCCTCAATTACATCATCTGTCAGTATGGTTTACCCATGTCCATCATCATAGATAGCGGACTTTGTTTCAAAAATCAAGACGTCTGTGAACTTTGTGAGAAGTTTCATATCCAACACCGTTTTTCCACCCCATATTATGATGAATAGTAATGATCAGTAAATACTCAACAGATACTAAGAGCGGGGGGGTGAATCAGCATAGACAAAAACTTCCTTAAACCACTTTGACTGTAAAGACTGCACAAACTGGTAAACAAAGTCACCGATCTAAAACTGGGCATTACCGGTAAAATATAGTGAGACTGTGAAACACATAAACCGGTAACACTTAGATCTTCACAAAACCTAATCTCTCCTTTCCACTTCACCCATATGCATAAAAAAGTAATACATCAAAAATATAAAGACCACTAGATCAGCATGCATTACCACTTAACAAAAAACACTAATCATCACATGAAAAAGCATCACACATGACACATTGATTTTTCACGTGGAAACCCAACTGGGAAAAACCACGGTGGGGATGAATACCCACAAGTTTTTCTTTGAACTCTTCTGAAGTCCGCTTTGTTAGGAGCCTAATACGGTTAAGGACTTTACAATAGGTTCTGCTAGGAACCGATCCTGCTAGGGATCACCCGGTTAAAGGTTGGAACCCTGTTAAAGGTTACCTCGCAAGAGGATTTGAAGAACTCATTGATTTGAGTCACCCTGTTAAAGCATTTACACAAAGCCTGTTAAAGCTACCCTGTTAAGGGATTTTCCAACTGCTGAAATGGTTAGAAGTCAACAGGTAATACACTGATCTAATAACAACACTCAATGCCAAGACAAGTCCATTTAGTTCCTTTACTTCTGCAATCACACTCTACAGGTATCAACACACTTCTCCGTTCTAGCCCAAGATAGGTCCATTTAGTTCCTTTACTTCTACAATCACACTTTGCAGGTATCAACACACTTCTCTGGTCTGGAAAGAATCAAGTATCTCTTCACTTGGATACACACACAACATTTGCCAACAACTTCACAATGCAAATCATCGCCGACCTTATAGAAAATAGATAGGTCGGTAGCATAAACCCTAAACCCTAAACATTTAGGTTATCAATACAGTCGGTCCAATCCTAACTGTTCAAACACATTGCATTGAATAAAACAGTCTTGAACAGATCTCAAGATGTTCTCCATTGTTCGTTCTTTGTCACTTCTAGAAGTTGATAACCCATCATGCGCTCTCCACCATTTACTGAGACCTTGCACATTCCTGAGGTAGATAGGATCAATCTTCTTCATGCAAGATCCTCAAGAAAATCCTTCATGCGCACAAGGCTGACATGGCAACATGATTTGATCTTCATTTCAATACTAACCCATCACATGATGTCGTTAGTCGAATCACGCAGACTTGGAATGCATCAACCAGAAACCTCGATACAAACTTTCCATATACCAGTTCACTTTCTGCATATACCGATTCATTCCATCATATTGGTTCACACTTCATCATACCGCTTCACTTGTACCATCATACCAGTTTACTTGTATCATCATACCGGTTCACTTGCCAGGTTGCTTACTTCAATATACCGGTTCATACTTTAGCATATTGACATCATGACAACATACAATATCATCATGTCATCGCACTTCTGCACATATACCAACATATTACCCACAAGGAAATGGTCAAGAAGAATAATCCAATAAGAATATATTGAGGATCCTCAAAAAGACAGTCAATGATGCTGGTCGTGATTAGCACATTCATTTGAATCTTACACTATGGGCATATCAAACTAGCATTCGAACCCCTACAGGCACAACCCCCTACTCACTTGTTTATGGAGCATAAGCCATCTTGCCTATTGAGGTTGAATTACCATCTCTGTGGGTCTCCTTACACAATCTAATAAATGATGAAGAATATCAAGTCTCACGTCTTCAGGACTTGGAACTACTTGATGAAAAGTGACAAGCTGCCTACAACCACCTAAAAGCCTATTAGCAACGCATGAGAAAAAGCTATAATCATAGGGTCAAACCTCACACATTTGAAGTAGGAGATCTTGTTCTCAGGGAGAATTCTCACAATCAACCAAACAGAGAACATCGGGGCAAATTTGAATGCAATTGGTTGGGTCCATATGTCATCACTGTCGTCTTCAGGTCTGCGGCATATCAGTTAGCAACTTCACAAGGAGAACCACTAGTAGATCCAATCAACAACATGCATCTGAAAAGGTTTCACACGTAAGCTATGCAAGAGCATCAAGCTTATTCAGTATTAGAAAATACCCAAAACATTTAGAAAACAGTCCTGAACAAAATACAAAAAATATAAAAAATCAAGAAAATAGTAAAGAAAAATCATTCATCCAAATGGTGAAAACCACTTTGGTGGCGCCTTGGGTAAGTACGGTGGTGAAAACTTGGTAAATAGGCACCATTCATAAAGGCTATGGCTCCATTGTCTTTCAGACTTGTTGCGATCATATCCATTGCATCCATTCACCCATTATTTATACCACGGCTTGTTATTGATCTGCAAATAGGGTTATTACTTCGTGTGTCCCATGTCACGCTTTCACACCAACATCTAACTAGGGCAAATGTTCTTAAACCTGCTGATGGAAGTGGATTATTCATTCCTTGTGATTCATTGAGTTGCTCATTCAAAAAATTCCTAAAAATAATACAAAAAAAAAACATTCATAAAATCTCAGACAATCCCAAAAACATTTGCAAAATGCCCTAAAGGAAATACCAAAACATTTACAACATTCAAAAAAATCCAAAAAACATGACAAAAACATTGAAAACTATATTATTCCTTGTACATACACATCGCAAAAGACACAAAACAACATTTTGAGCTACTCAAACGATGACCACCTATCAAATCAACTAGCCAATCAAATCATTTGCACACAACCGTCTTCATAAGGATGCATCCTTCCTCACAAACAAGACGTGGTAACATCTTCTTTGACAAGAAAATTATGTTTGGCTGATAATCACTTGGTTTATTTATTTATTTATATCAAGTTCCTACACTACTCCAAGATATCCACAAGTGATTAGAGTCATCGGGATGGTTCCTGATATCTTTTTCTTTGTTTGTTGTTTGTGGATTGTTCCAATGAAGTTCTGGGGCATATACTAATGGTGTCTATTGTTGGCATTTTGATGATGTTTTGATTGTCATTGATGGACACACACTTTCTTGATGTATGAGTTATGCAAAACCAGTAATTGCTCCAACCGGTATTGTGTATTATTAAATGTGCAGTCTTTAGACTATCGGTGTTTTGCAAAAAATGGTTTACCGGTCACAGATTGTATGAAGGCCGCAAGCGGTATGAAGACCCCAAGTGGTATGAGAATCCCAAGTGGTTCGAGGAGCTCAAGTGGTACAAAGGAACCAAGTGGTAGTTAACTTTTGATCAGAACACTACAATCTACCAGTCTTCATTTTTGACAACCGGTAATCGGTATATTGTATTAACCGGTATTACTCTGTGATGAGTTACCAACCGGTATTACTGTAATGTGTGATGAGTTATCATCCACCGACACTTTGGTAGTGTTTTTGTGTCATGTTATCAAATGTGTCTAGATACACTGAACCTAGGAACATGTAGTCTAATCCTACTGGACTAACATGAAATTAGTTTCCTTTATAAGGACATCATGTCTAGGGTTTGCATGTGAGATGTGTGATGTGTGAGACATATAAGAGAAAAGGTCATGTGCAATTATTGAAGAGAAGATTAGGTCTGTGTGAAGAGATAAAGTGTGGAGATATTGAAGACTGAAGTAATGCTGAAATGCATTAACAATGAGTTGTCAAGGATCTAATTAAGCATACTGTGCTATTGCCTAGATCATTCACTTGTTGATTGCTAATATCTTTGACAAGTCTGAAACCCTTAACCGGGTAGGCCCAACAAAGCCTTTGTAAATCCTCTAACAAGGTGGTTCACAACTATGGATTTGAAATCCTTTAACAAGGTAGTCTTTAACAGGACTTATCTTCTAACAAAGATCTAGATTCCTAACAGTATCTGTTCTGTGAAGAACATTGTATGACCTTAACCGATCTGGTTTCTATTCTGCAGATAGTTACTTGTGAGTTTCTGCTCACCATGGTTTTTCCCATTTGCATTTCCACGTCAAATATCTTGTGTTATGGTGATTGTGCTCTTGTGGATGAATTCTTTGTTTGTTATTTGGTTTGCATTTATCTTAACTGGTTTATTAGTGAATCTGTTGTACTAGTTATCTATTAAACTATTTAAAAGTTTGTTTACAGTATTTTTTGGCATACTAATTCACCCCCCCCTCTTAGTATTCATCAATTGGTATCAGAGCCAACCTTTCTATAAGTCTAACCACTTGGAAGGAGATATGGGGGAATACAGTGTGAGGGAGCTTACTCATCATCTCACTTAGACTGAGAGAGCCTATGATGAACTCAAAGTCAAGTATAAAGCCTCTTTGGCCAAAAGAAGAGAGCATGCTAAAAAACTGATGGAACTTACTAAAAATAGCTTTTCTGATGAAGCTGACATGGATACCCTAGTTGAAGAAGTTGAAAAACTGAATGAATCTAAAGCCAATCTGAGAAAAGAGTTGGAAGGCCTGACTATCAAAATGTGTCAAGAGCTTGAGAATAGAAGGAAAACTGAAAATCTGGTAAAAGACAAAGATCATGAGATCTCCAAGCTGAAGCAAGAAATCAATACCCTTACCGCTCATCTCCAGGAGAGTAAATTGGAAAAAGAAGAAATGCAAGGTGAACAAACATGGCTATTTCTAAGAATGCAACCTTGATGGAATCCAATGCTGCTATTTACAAGGAACATACTGAGTCAAAGGAAATACTTGACAAATTCAATAAGAGTACTGCTAAGCTAGAGCAAAAGTTGGAATTGGCAAAGCCAGTAAAGAATACCACTGGACTTGGTTTCTCTGGGTATGAGGAAGGTGAGACCTCTGGAAAAAAAATTGAAGCATCAAAGAAGCAACTGACATCCAAGGATAAAGGTAAGCAAAAATTTAAACCTGTTTGCTTTAATTGTCTCAAAGAAGGTCATATTGCCAATGTGTGTAGAAGCAAGGCCTACAACAATTTTCCTTATTTTTAAAACAATATGCCTAGATCCAATAGATTCAATGGAAATTGTTATGCATGCAACAAGTAAAGCATTTGAATGCAGGTCAGTTTTGCACAACACTGGGAGATATCCTCCAAGAACTCAAGGAGTCATCCCGAAACCTTCTGTGAATTGGAATCCCAACCGGTACAATACCTATGACCATCGGTCAGGTGGTTATCAAGCGGCTACTAGTTGGAGAGCAACTTGTTTGATCTATCTTGGTAGCGGTCATACTGCTACAACATGCAGAAGGAAGAATGGAAGTATGAATAACGGACCATGGAGAACACATGGAATGGTATACTATCATTGCAACAAACCGAGACACACTACTAGAACTTGCAGACTAAGAAAGAACCTATCAGGTGATATACCGATCACTCCAAAAGGGAAGATTGATGTTAAAACCGTTCAAATGCAAATGAATAAAACTTGGAAAAAGAAATCAGAAGAGTCACAAAATGATCCTATTTCTACACCTAGTGTGGAAGTCTCTGAACCGAATAACTGAGCTTCAGAAAATCATAGGGGGAACATATCGGTGAAATATTTTGAACCCTCAATTTATATAGGTAAAGACCTTAACCGATATATATTACCTATCAGTCGGCAGAAGACTTGAAGCGGTAAAAGGAAAAAATAGGGTTTGTGCCCTAGCGGTGATGCATTTATTATGGTTGGTGAGAGTTTGTTTAAAAGGGTTTTCATCGTCATTTTCACTTATCTATTTTTGAAAGAAGATTTTTTTAAGAGCAGAGCAACTAGAGTGATTTGTCTAGAAGTTGACAAAATCTTGTGCAAAATCTTGCAACCATCTTCAAGCAATCAGTGAAGAACTCTAAGCGGTGAACTTGCAGCTGAAGTGGTGTTTTGTGCGCAACATTGGAAAACCTAAATTCCAGTTTGTGAAGGTATTTTTCGAAATTCTTACTTATCATTTGATCATGGCTTCTACATCGCACTCTAGTTCTAGTGCACCTGTAGATTCAATCGAATTTCTTCAAAAGAAAATGAAATACAATGCCCTCTCTCAAATACCCACCGGAGTTATTGTTGATGGAGATATTTCAGGGTATATAGACTATAAATTGGAAGACCTAGGATCCCTAGTGATTCATTCCCAGCTAAGTCTATTTTGTGGGGATGACAAGAAGATCAAACTTGAGTATAGTGTCCTTGAGAAGATGAAACTGCACAATGCGGTATATTTTCTGAAAGAGTTCACAGAAGAACATATTTGCATCATCCTTAGAAAAGTGCATGGTGACAAGATGTATCTCGAGCGGACCCATGACATCACACCGGAAGCAATTTATGTCATCACCAGTTTCTGCAATATTGGAGAGGTACCAGCTCTACGGAAGGTCACCAAAACTAAAATGACAAAGCTCACTAGTTCTATGAGTGACCAACGGGTGATGACCGTCAACACCATCTTTGATGATCTGGTAAAATATGCTTGCATGGTGATTGGTTACCGGATATTTTATGCTAGCAGAACGAATTTTGTCCCTGCCACTGCAGTGAATGTTGCTTACAGGATGATCAAGGAAGACACTACATTTGACCTATGTACCTATCTATAGAAGCAATTGTTGTTGAATTTGAAGTTCGTCAAACAAGACAATTCTCTAAGGTTCAGGTTTAGCCAACTTCTGGTCGACCTATTCTTCTATTTTCAAGGTTATTTCTTTGGAGTAGGTGATGTTCAATGGTCTGCTAACCTACCAGTTTCCAGGCAGATTAAGGAGAGTCTACAAGTAGTGGGAACTACATATCCTGAGTTTATTGGTAATTAATTTGATGAATTCAAATGAAAGATGAGCCAGAGAATGAGGATATCTGATGATATTGTGAAGAAGTATGAAGATGACATCTACATCACAATAAGGATAGATGATTGTATAATGGAAGTGGTAGAACCAATAAAGGAAGTAGTTGGCCCTATGGGATATGAAGTGGTGAATGACATGTTGATCGGGTATGCCTCTACCCTACTTACCTCACCACTGGATGCTAAGAAGAAAAGAACCGGTACCTACTTGGAGAGGGTCACACCAATTGAGGAACCAAAGCAGAAAAAGGGCAAAGCAGTGCCATCAGTATCTGCACTGGTTAGATCTACCAGTCTGAAAGTGACCAAGTAGTCACCAGCTAAAAAGAAACCTTATATCATTCCGGTGAAAGTATTCGAGAGGAAGCGAAAATCTAGGAATCACTCACTAGTGTCATAGGACACGAAACTGAAGGCTGAAATAAAGAAGTCAAAAAATCAAGCAAAAAGACAAAGTCTATCGGTAATGTACCAGCAACTTCTGCATCGGTAAATATAGACATTTCTTCTTATAAGCCAATGACACATTGTTAGAGGACAATTAAGAACATTAGGAGGAAATTGCTTGATGATTTAAAAGAACATTTTGATGATTTTAATGATAATGAGAAAGAGGAGGTAGAACAGGAAGTCATTAAATACTTATGTATTAATCATCAGTCACCATATGAGATTAGATTGGTTACACCAAATTCTTTGTATAATTCTTTAGATAATAAATGGCGCATTGCCATTGAAAGAGAGCAGGAGATCAGGGAGAAAATTTTTGCACAATACTTTCCTGATGCTTCAAATTTTGAATTATTTGAAATAATGGATAAGAACAAAGGCATCTTTTTCATGAGAAGGAGAAGACTCGGGCTACTAGAAGGTAAAGCTTCTGAAGTGGAAAAGGACACACATATACATGTTAAAGTTGTTTTCGAAATACACTGGGTAGCTGAAGCCACTAAGAAGACTGAACAAGAACCTCACCTATCATAAGGCAAACCAAATGAGGTATTTGACAGTCAAGGAGAAAGAGTGATAGAACAAATTGATCCTATTGATATTGATGCATTAGATAATGAGGATGTCACTTTTGACAAAGAGAAAGAGAAACGGGACAAAGAAAAATCTACGAAAGAGAAACAAGACAAGGAAAAACCTGAAAAAGAGAAACAAGACAAAGAGAAAGTGAAGAAAGAGCAAGAGGAAAAAGAAAGGCAAGAAGAAATCAAGAGGAAAGAGTCAGAGAAAAAGAAAGAGGAAGACAAGAGAAAAGAGGAAGAGAAAAAGAAAGAGGAAGATAAGAGAAAATCGGTAGAGAAGAAGAAAGAGGAAGAAAAGAAGAAAGAGGAAGAGAGGAAGAGAGAAGAAGAGAAGAGAAAAGAAATAGAGAAGAGGAAGGAAGAAGAAAGGAAGAAGGAGGAAGAGAAGAAAAAACAAGAAGAGGAGCAAAAGAAGAAAGAAGAGGATAAGAAAAGAGCAGAAGAGGAGAAGGAAGCAGAGAAGAACAAACAAGCGGAGATCAAAACAAAAGGAGGGCAGACTCCTAAGGCAACATATGATCAAACCAAACAGGTTGATACCACCAGTCCTATTGATCTAACTCTTGCAAGTCTGACTCAACAGTAGATGAGTTTGAGCTACTACGAAGCATCAAACTTGCACAAGAGAGACTGGAAGAATTGTGAAGGAAGAAAGAACGGGATGTCATACAAACTGTGGTTGACACCCTTACTAGTCTAATTCCCAGTACCAACCTCCCCAATACTAATTCCTCTCTATCCAACCCCATCTATTTTGTGAAGATGTTCTCAAACATAAAGCTCAACTCCAATCGAAGTTATAAGGATATATCAACACCTTCAAGATGCCCTATGACTTATTCACTACCTATGGGCAAACGGTTCATCATTTTCAGCGTCAGACTGCCAAGATGGACTTAGAGATCAGCAACCAGACTAAAGATTTGTAGGAACTTCAACTACTCCTATTACCTAAACTACAGGTTCTTCAGAGATGTTTTCTCAACTTGGAAGCCATCACAGTAACTCAAGAGCTGAGTACCATCAATGCAATTGAAGAACTGGCATTCCAGATGAAGACTGAGAGTGAGGTTGCTACCTCCTTACTTGATTCATGACATTGGCCATGAAAACTTTTGTGCAGGACTTTAAATTTGTTTTTGAGAAATTTGATTCCTTGTTGTCATGAACATCTACTCTATTTTATTATATAAGCAAAAAGGGGTTACTTTGCATTACTTTGTCATTATTGGCAAAGGGGGAGTAGTGTACATTAAAATTATGGTGAATGTTACCATTTCATGTACTTTCATGTTACCATTTTGGGGAGTAGTGTACATTGTAATCTTTGCAAAAGGGGTAGTGTATATGCTTAGGGGGAGTAATTTTGATTATGGCATTTTTGTTGTAAAAACACTTAGATTTCAAAATTTTCCTAAGTGTTACCATCAATGCCAAAGGGGGAGATTGTTGGCATTTTGATGATGTTTTGATTGTCATTGATGGACACACACTTTCTTGATGTATGAGTTATGCTCAACCGGTAATTGCTCCAACTGGTATTGTGTATTATTGAATGTATAGTCTTTAGACTATCGGTGTTTTGCAGAAAATGGTTTACCGGTCATAGATTGTATGAAGACTACAAGAAGTATGAAGACCCCAAGCGGTACGAGGATCCCAAGCGGTTCAAGGAGCTCAAGCGGTAGTTAACTTTTGATTGGAACACTACGATCTACCAGTCTTCATTTTTGACAACCGGTAATTGGTATATTGTATTAACCGGTATTACTCTGTGATGAGTTACCAACTGGTATTACTGTAATGTGTGATGAGTTATCATCCACCGACACTTTGGCGGTGTTTTTGTGTCATGTTACCAAATGTTTCTAGATACACTAAACCTAGGAATGTGTAGTCTTATCCTATTGGACCGACATGAAATCAGTTTCCTTTATAAGGACATCATGTCTAGGGTTTGCATGTGAGATGTGTGATGTGTGAGACATAGAAGAGAAAAGGTCATGTGCAATCATTGAAGAGAAGATTAGGTTCGTGTGAAGAGATAGAGTGTGGAGATATTGAAGACTGAAGTAATGCTAAAATGCATTAACAATGAGTTGTCAAGGATCTAATTAAGCATACTGTGCTATTGCCTAGATCATTCACTTGTTGATTACTAATATCTTCGACAAGTCTGAAACCATTAACCGGGTAGGCCCAACAAAGCCTTTGCAAATCCTCTAACAAGGTGGTTCACAACTGTGGATCTGAAATCCTTTAACAAGGTAGTCTTTAACAGGACTTATCTCCTAACAGAGATCTATATTCCTAACAAGATCTGTTCTAGTGAAGAACATTGTATGACCTTAACCGGTCTAGTTTCTATTCTGCAAATAGTTACTTGTGAGTTTCTGCTCAATGTGGTTTTTCCCATTTGGGTTTCCACATCAAATATCTTGTGTTATGGTGATTGTGCTCTTGTGGGTGAATTCTTTGTTTGCTATTTGGTTTGCATTTATCTTAACCGGTTTATTAGTGAATCTCCTGTACCGGTTATCTGCTAAACTGTTTAAAAGTTTGTTTACAATATTTTTTGGCATACTAATTCACCCCCCCTCTTAATATTCATCATCTACATGGGAAGTTCACTAAGCTACGTGATCCTATGCAAAGATACAGTCATGGATCACTATGGCTTACTGACTACAGTGTATACCTCGACCATTTGCACATGAACCAGAATGGAGGGGAACTTTCCTTATCTGCGATGTTTTCTTACAGGTGAAATGCTCTACCTTGGTTTCTGATACCTCGGCCAAGATCGATACTGCCATGCTCGATGATGAAAATTAAGCAATGTGAATAAGCCATGGATCACCAATCTCATCTCATCTATATATATTGCATTCTGTTGCATTCCATCCATTCATAAATCCATCTTGCTGCATATCATTCATACATAGTCATGACAATGGATACTCTATTTTGCTCCTCTTACATAGGAATGGATCCTAGGTCCTCCATACCTTCTATCTAACATTGAATCCCCATCTCGATCATCAGCAATATATACCCTACATCATGTCCCATTAACCCAATCAAGCCATGTTCATCACCGTCCATCTCTAACAGGAGGGGTTGTGTTTCCCATCCTAGGTCATCCTCTAAGAAAAGCAAGTTACTATGTCTACACAAGTGCATCGACTCATGCACGCCTAGACTATCAACATATACTTTTTGATCAAGTATCTTTGGGTCATTAGGTAATCAATTATGGCAATCCTAGACTACAACAGGCATTTACATCAATTGCCTAGTCTCAATAGGTATGCTAAGTCCAATCAACGCCACAAATAACCTACAATGCAAACACTATCAATTGATCAGCCAATCAAACACAATCAAAACAGACAATTCCATCAATTGTCTAAGTCTCAACGAGTACTTTGCTTCGGATACCTTGACTTCATTGGGCAATTCCAACAATTGTCTAAGTCACAACAGGTCACTTTGATTCACTTACTTGGACTTTATCCTGTCCAAGCGAACAACTGACATCAACTGTCATGCTTTGACTCAACTAGGGAAATTTAACCGATTGCACCAGATTGTCCAAACAATTTTGATCAATTGTACAGTATCAATCAAAAGCACAAACACTACATTTGCACCGAGACCCCCGTGTACTTTCAAGGCTTGCCATTTCTCCGTATTCACTCTGTCTTCTCCTATTATTTCACCATTATTTCTAATTTCTTCTATTCTACCTCCCCCCAACTTCTTTCTCTTTTTTGAGAGATCATCTGATTTTTCAAATAAATTCAGCCCATCTCTTGAAGGGGCATACCACCCACTAAATTAACATTTCTGGGGAATATTTCTCATACCTATCGTTCTTTCTTTGAAACAACACGATAAACCGCACTGTCTCAAAGAGGGGCAAATGTAGACACATAAATTTGTCCACTAAATTAAATAAATATTTAATATTTATTTGACACACTAATATTCCTCTATTAATTTAATCTACATTTAATTAACTCATTCAATCCCCATTCTGCTATTTTAATTAAATAAATTACATAGATTTATTTAAATTAAAATCCTTATCTATAACCCAGTTATTACATAAATCTAATTTATTTAATTTCCATCAAATTCCCCTTTTAATTAATCAATATTTATTTAGAAACCCACTCCACTTGCATTTTCCTACAAATGCGAGTTGCACAAATAAGTAGATTTTATTTCTAAATAAAATCCTATTTTCTCTCACCCACTAATCCTCTTCTAGACTCTTCTAATCCCCTTCTAGACTCTTCTAACCCCTTCTAATTAGCCTAATCCCCCTCTCTAATCATTTGCACATTCCCAAACAAAGGTCACTTCTCAAAAATGTCTCAAAGTCTTTGAAATGCATTAAAGGCTTTTATTCTTCAACAAGTTAACCCCCAAAGTCTTCCAAACCATTTATGGCTCTTACATAACCATAAATGGTTAACTCAACTTGCCCACATGGTTAGAGGCTTTCCCTCTAACTCAACCCTCATTTAACTTAGGGGTCTCTTCAAGCATTCATTGCTTTGACCATGGTTATCCCCATTAACTCTTGCACAAGAGTTTATCCATTAGATAAAGGCATTATTCATTGGATAAAAGCTTTATCCACTAACTCAAGCCTAACCAAACCCTCCTAGGGTAACCTTCATGTAATCTCAAGCATTTAATGCTTCTTCCCTCTCCTCTCAAGCCATCTCATGTTGACACTTGTCATCATGGGATTGGGTTGAAAGCCATCACATGGATTGATTAACTTTCAATCCTGACCCTTGTTAAGATTATTCAATCTTGACCATCCATTACCCTAATTCCCCTAGAAATAGAGCTCTTATTCTTCATTTTCAGGATCAAGTCTTTTGTGCATAAAACTTATAGTCATTTTAGAGAGCATTAAGAAAGCATTTTGCATTGTTATTATACTAAGATTCACATAGACTAATTAGGAGATTTCTCATAGTAAGTCATTTACACTTGCATAAGCATTTGTTTTCATTTTTACAACCATCTTGAATCTTCATATGACATCCATGGATAGTGCTAAAAGCTGGGAGCTACACTCATGTGGGACTTGGAGAGGAAAGGAACAAGGGAGAAACATCTATGAGCATCTTGGGGGGGTTTTCTTTTCCTTTTTCATTTATGTATGATCTTTATTGTGTGTTTTATATCTCTCTTTATATGCATCTTAAGGTTTTTAAGCTCATTTGTATTGTAATTAATCTACTAACATTTGAACTTTTATTTGTGCCTTGTGCCCCTTTTGCCCTGCATCAACTTTTATCATACCCAATAGCACAGGGAGAGGTACAAGCCAATCACTAGTCTATGATTCCCTATCATTCTCCAACATCTCCTAAAGATTCCATCATGATTGAATGAATTCGATGTAGAAATGATGCTTATTGATTAGATCTTGAATTTTTTTGTCTAAATATTCATATAAAATTGAGTCTTCACTTCATGAGGATATCATAACATTACACTTTCAATTGATGCTTTGTTGCTCTAGATTGATACCTCAAATGAGGAAAGGAACTCACTTATATATGAGATACTAATGTTATTTGATGAAAAGGCCAACTTATAAATGTTATTTTTTTGCATCAAGATAGTTTTGGAAATTGTAGTGTCCCTCCCTAACTCGTCCTTTTGAGAGGGTGTGATAAACACTTTTAGGTTTATGTGTGTTCTGATATCTTTGTCTCATTCTTATAATGATAGTCTCTTTAACATCAGTGGATTTATTATGATTTATGTGGATGAAATTATATCCTAGACTAATATGATGATCAGACTTATGTGTAGTGATCTAGATGCACTCACTATTCATGTATCGATTATATTGCTTATGAGGATATGAAGACATCTTATTATTGCTAACCCCACTTTATTATTGTAATGGGTGAGATGATGCTTTGTTGATTGCGACTGTCTTACTATTGTATTCGATATATATATATATATATTATGGTATGTGTTTCCTCGTGGTCATTGGTGGTTGCAAGATTTGCAGGTACTAGACATCGACTGCACTTGGCCTCACAGGTTTGAGCATGTCTTAATTCTAATGGCAAGTTTATTGGCTTGAGTCATTGGTCTGTGCCATTGTCTGTGTTGCCTCGTGGTTATTGGTGGTTGCAAGATTTACAAGTACTAGACATCGACTCCACCTAGCCTCATAGTTCTGAGTGTGTCTTAATCTCAATGGCAAGTTGATTGGAGATGGCATGAGTTCCCTCTACACACGCTAGGCTTAAGTTGATACCCTTGTTAGTTAGTGTCTTGGCTTGAGTCATTGGTCTATACCATGTGGTATGTTGTTTAACCCTATGTCAGGTTGCCTTGTGAGTTTGTGATTATTTTTTAATTAATAATTATTTGGTTTATATAGTTTATTTTGTATTAAATTAAATTAATGGATGGCATTAATATTTGATATTAATATATGAATTGTTATTATTGGAGATTTATTATTTATTGATGTTTATTTCACGAATTTGTATTTAATTGATGATTTTATATTATTATTATTTTATGGTCTAATGTTTAATTGAATATTTATTATTTGAGCTTTTGATTTATTGGATTATTACTTATTTATTTATTGTTTAATTATTGGTTGAGTATTTATGCTTGTTCGTACATTTACTTATTTATTGTCCATTTTGCTTATTTGTCTATTGTTTATTTATTTATTGTTAGGTTATTTATTGTTTATCTAATTATTTATTGTTTTGATTAATAAATTAATTTATTTGCCTTGTTATTTTATTTATTGGTTATTCATTTGTTATTACTTATGTACCAACCCCTTGTTATAATTGGCCCTCTTGGGAGTTGTGATTATGAAGATATTATTAATTAATTGTTTGTTTGTTTATTTATATTATTTGTGGTTTTATATTTAATTGGAGCATTTATTTATCTTGTCTTTGATTTATTTTATTGGGCTTATTGGTTATTATATTATTACATTCTCTTGTTACTAATTGAGTAATTAAATATTATGTTTATACCTACCCTATTATTTTATTGGTTGAGATTTGGGGGTAAGTAAATAACATTATTTTATATTCTTACCTCAATTTTTGGAAGGGGGTTGGTATAGAATATAATTTATTGGAATATTTTGATTGGCTGGGATTCTTCTATTGTCCATGTCGGTTGATTTTGTCTCACTGCACATTTGATTTTCTGAAAAAGATATGTCTTCTTCGTGCTTGAATACTTTATGTGGGAATGGGAGAAATAATGTAGAAGATGGAATGTTGTATAATTATGCTATATAGATTGAGGAATAAATTGTATATGTTTCATTTGTTTTTATTTTTTTATTTATCTACCTTGTAATTTGTCATGAATGGCTTTGCGATTATTTTGTGAATGCTTTGGTTTTCTGTGAATTCTCATCTTGGTCTAGGAAGAGTGAATTTATTTGTCATTCTTCCATGTGTGTTTGGAATGAATGTTTTCCATGTTCATAGCCTTTATTTAGTTACCTAGGTGTTGATTCTCTAAGTTATATCGTGAGTTCTTGTGGCATTTGGGAACAAATCTCATGTCCTTACTTTGGTTGATTGTTGAGATTTTAACTTGTTCCTTGTGATATATTTGTTATTGTGTCTCTCTTAGATTGGTTTCAAGACATAATTTAAGACTTACTGAATCTTCTGAGTCAATTGTGAGTCCTTATTTTCATTAATTTGGGTTCTTAGTCCCTACCGTATGGTTGTATGCGCTAAAATATATATTATATGTGTTGTTTAATCTAGTTAATACACCATTTTGAAAGGCAAATGTGTTGTTATATTAGGCCAATGAGCCATTATGATCAATAGATGTGTTGTTTTATTTTGTGAATGTGCTACTATGTTCTGCAGAGGCACTACTTTGATTGGTGGATGCGCTAAACTACTCTGTATATGGGTCTTTGATCATTTTGTCAGTTTGTGATGCATTTTTTTATTTTGGCTTGTACTAGAGGATTTTTGTGATTGTCTTGAGTTTTCCTTAAGATGTTTATGGTTCATTATCATTGATTTTATTGTTGATTTGTGCTCCAACAAGATGGTTAGTGCCTTGTCATTGAGGTTTGTGCATATATGTTGATTAGCTCCAATAAGAAAGAGAATGCCTTGTTGTTGAAGTTGATTGTATATGAGCTCCAGTGGGATGGATGTGCCTCACTGTTGAGGATTGTATTTGCATATTGTTGAGTAAGATGGTGTATGCCTTACTCTTGCTTATTGTTATACTTTTGATGGTGGAGGCTCTTGTTTTGGCATGTTGGTATTATAGTCCATTGTTATGCTTCAGATTTGTATCTTTGATGTTGTGTCTATGGATTTATTGCATTGAAGCCTTCATGATATTATTGTGATTTATGTTTCACCCTAAGGTCTTGGTCCATGGATAGGGAGAGTGGGCTCTTGCATGTGTATGACCGGGGTCATGAGCAATAGGTTTCTAAGAGGTTCCTTGTAAGGATGCTTAGAGTCTAGACCTGTTATGGAAACACATGAAGAGTTTATGTTTAATTTGCAAATAATAACCGTAATAATTGATTAGCGGGTTGGGTAATTAGGATTCACCTAATCAAGATAATAAAATTAGTTTTGGTGCCCCACCTCATAGCCCTTGAGTGGAGACTCAAGATGAGCTTGAGAAGATTGTGGAGACAGTAAGCCAAACTCCCTTTATTGCTCATAGGTTGAGATGGATCCACATGCCTATGAGGGAGCGGGTGGAGATCCCGATGTTATATTTGTATCCCTTCTTTGAGAGGATAGCATGTGATAACACTATTTCCCTACATGTGTCCATGATCCTTATGCCTTGATTATTGGTACGACTCTAGGATATTTGATTTATGATTAGCCTTGTGACATGATTTGGTTCATTTCTATTTGGTTTTTTTATCTCTTGTGGATGTCATGTTGAGTCCATTGGTTGTTAGGTGTTAGCCTAGGTCTAGAGTGTTAGTTGGAACCTTGTGTCATCTCCTAGCATGGGGGTGGTTCCTTATTGGTTCCACATGGTTGGGTGGTTTGATGCCTTCTTCCATTTGGATGTCCTTCTTGGGATGCTAGTGTGCATGGATGTGGATTCTATGTAATTGAGATTGTAATTATGTATCTTATGTCATGAGGAAAGATGTAATTGTAAAGAGACTATTTATAATGTTTATGTATCTTATAATCATATGTGATAGGACTTGTAGTAGGTTGTGATCATGATGTAATGTAATAGGTTATGATTGTTGTAATCATTGTAACACTTATATTGTAATTGGATATTCATTATGTATGTATTTCAGGATTGGAAGGAAACAATTTAATGAATAAGTAACGTTATTAAATTATATTATGCGTGTCTATGGATGTAAAGAGAATGTTAAATGAACATATTAGCATTATGGTAGATGTTCTTAATGGAAATAATGTTATTCCCTATTATTGGCTTCCTCTTGAATATGAATATGCATGAGTGGTTTCTAGGCATGTATGGTTAATTTAAAGGAAAAGAATTAGGTTAACTTTATATGATGTTTGCATGGAAAAGATGATATCATGTTAGATGGATTTGAAATGAGAAATAGGAACATTTGGTTTGGTGCTTTAAAATGAAATCAAGAGTTAATGGAATATGTAGGACAAGCATTGATAATTCATAATACTCATGTTAGGAAGGAAGTAATAGATTAGGAAATAATGTAATGGATGTTAATGGTATCATGATTATGGATGTACTTATGTGATGACGTTGAGGTACCCTAGGGATGGATAGTCGTTGTATTGTTATTTCCGCTTGCGTATTATATTGTTAAGAATATAATTATGTTTAAGATGTTTATGCATTCATGTAACGTTGTGACTAATGCATTGTGTGTGGCATTAGTGAATGTTTAAAAAAAATTTATCTCTATTTGTTAGTTAGATTAGTTATTTTCTCTAGGGTATTTTGACAAGTATTATAGAAATGGTAAGACCATTACTATAAGATCTTGAAATTTTGGCCAAAAAGCGTCGAATAATGGAGCTCAGACCGAAACTGTCTCGATGAAATAGGATCAAATATTTAGGATCACTAGATTATAGGATCTAATTTTTGAAAATGTAAGTTTTGTGAAGAATTGTGATATTTAAGTGGGAGAAGTATTATTTTTAAATTTTTGAAATAGGGTGAGACTTAATAATTAATTAAATAACTATGAAAGAGAAAGGGCAAAAATAAAATTAAGGGTCCAAATTGTTGCAAGGTGTGCGCCCTTGGTCTCTATGCAGCACAAGTGGTGGGTTTTCAACATGGATTAACTACCTCCCATGGATTCTATGTGTCTGGTGGTTGTAGCAGGAATTGACAGGTCGACCTTTTAGTGCAACAAAAACTGTACCCAACAAATGGTATCAGAGTTGGGTCGCAGGTTCAAACCCTACTTGCGCTGAGGGGGGATTATTGCAAGGTGGCACCCTTGGTCTCTATGTAGCACAAGCATTGGGTTTGCAACATGGCTTAACCACCTCTCATGGATTCTATTTGGTTGGTGGTTGCAGTGGGCATTGACAGGTTGACCTTTTGGTGCAATGACAACCGTAACCAACACAAATAAGAGTGTGATAAGATTTAAATTAAGATAGAACCCATATTCTTGAGTTTATTATTAATTAAATGCATATGGATTTCTTATAATTCATAATTTAAAATGATACATACTAAACTGAGTGGTAGAAAAGTGTGGAATTGGACACCGTAATTAAAGGTGTACGGTTTATGATGCTAAAATCTCATGTCCATGCTTGTTCTCATTGCACCAATTGAGGGAAACCTTTTCTTTTATACATATTAGCAACAACCAAAATACTTGGGAAAATTTTAGCACAAAAAGACTATGATGGAAAAGAGAGGACCATTTATTACATCAATTATACATTAGTGGGGTACAAGCTTAATTACACTTCTATTGAGCGTGTATATCTTGTTGTAGTATTTTCTCCCCAAAATTTGCAACATTATATGATTACTCATCAAACAAAGCTTGCAACAAAAATTGTTCCCCTAAAATATTTGTTCAACAAGGCAACTCTTACAAGAAAAATGATCCTTAGTGAGTTTGACATCAAGTATGTTGAGAGAAATTTTATTAAAGAACAAGCTATAGCAAATCAGCTCGCATGTATACCTGTGGTCGATGACTACCCATTGTTTTCAATTTTTTTAGATGAGTATCTTCTCTATCACAACTTCAAGACTATGATAATTCTACTTTGATGGGTTGTCCACACAACATGGAGGAGGTGTTGGAATCCTCTTTGTTATACCATAAGGGGATTGTATTCCAAAATCATATAGGTTGGCATTTCCTTGTACAAACAATGTATCAAAATATGAATCATTCACTATAGGACTTAGACTTGTTGTTTAGTAGAGGATACAAGAGCTTCATGTCTTTGGAAATTCCTAGTTGGTCATTCAACAAACAAATGATGATTAGCAAATAAAAGATGAGAAGTTGATGCCTTTTAAGCATGCGGATGATGATTTAAAGAAAAACTTTAATGGGATCACTTTTAAGAAAATTGCAAGTGTCAACAACATAGTTGACGATGTTATGGCCACCATTTCTTCTCTTCTTGATATGCCACAAAATACAACTCATTGTGAGTTCCTAGTGGATCATATCTTGGTTCCCATATATGAGATACCTCCATCTGAGCTTGTGTGCATCATTGGTTCTAATTCTCCTTGATTCGGTGACATCTACACTTACCTTTGTAAGAACACCCTTTCCCCCAATCTCTCCAATAATGAATGTCACACCTTAATTCACCAAACCTTCTATTACATAATCATTTCCGACACCCTTTACCAAAGAGGTCTTAATGGTATTATCCTTAGATGTCAAGAGCATGAGGAAATCCAAACCACATGTCATAATGAAGCAGTCACCGGTGAGGAGGGACCTCAAAGAGATCAATCAGGACCGGCCAGCAAGAGTAAACACAACGAAAGCACAAAGATATGATAGAGGAAATACAAAAAAGATTGATTAATTGCATGAAATTTGATTACATCCAACCAGTAACAACCAGGTTACAACATACCGGCTCACAGGCTTGGTAGAATAGGTCACAACTGGGACCTTGAATCAAAATATCTATCTTCTATGCACAGTCTAGCTATCTGATTCTCTAATTTTTTTGCATTCTAAAGAATAATTACAATATATATATATATATATATATATATATATATATATATATATATATATATATATATATATATATATATATATATATATATTGATCCAAAGGATCTAGTCAGCCCAAAAGGGATCAAAACCCGAAGAACAAGACCTAACATGAAAATAACAAAGGTCAGCCTCCACCAAGAGATACCTCCGGAAAATCCAAAGGATGAAACATAGAAGGTCGGCCACATGCCAAGGAACAATGAAATCAATGTCCAAGGCTCTGCAAGCTTCAGAATAGGTTCTAGTAGATCACCACAATAGGTCTTACGCAACCGATAACAAGAAACTGTCATGGAAACTGGTAGCGATATCTTATCGAAAAGTGATCCAAATGTGATGCATTCTGAAAGAAAGAAAGATGATCAAGTCTTCAAGTAGAATCCAACTCCATAGGATTTGGTGAGCCAAAACCGAGACACACAGAAAGGAAAACTAAAACTGCAAATAGAAAGCAAAACATAAAGGAAAATGTTTTTGGTTGATGCAAGATTGTTGTGAACCAAGGATGCTCCTGCATCAGACATCCAGGGTTATTGAAAAAGTGAGCCTCTCACTTTGCTGGGGTCACAGGAAAACTAAGGCGGTCTACCTCTGCCTAAGAAATCCAAGATGAATCTTCAACTGGTTTTTCCTTCCACTTCACAAGATATTCCTTATACTGACGGCTCCGAGTACTACGCCCAATCCTACTGTCCAAAATCTCTTCAATCTGATATGGTTCCTTCCAGGGTAACTATTTTTCCAAGTCTGCAACATTATCCTTACTAAGTTCTAGTTCATGGTACTCATGAAGATCTACAATGTTGAATATAGGTGAAATACTTAGACTATCTGGTAGCTCCACTTCATATGGATTTCTATAACTGAACTTCCTCAAAATCTTACAGGGTCCAAACTTCTTCATTTGAAACTTATTATAAGTTCCAACTAGGAATCTCTCTTTTCTCAAATATACCATCACTTCATCACCAACTTCAAATTCCTTGTCTCCCCTTCTCATCTACCTTCTCCTTATATTTGTTGTTCATGTCTTCCAAATGTTGTTTAACCTAAATATGCAATGTTTCCATGTGATCTGCAAAATCTTCTGAGTCTGAACTCTTCCGATCTTCACTGCTAATGTCTTAATTTTGCTATACCTCTGGGGTGCACTCTGATAACAATCTCAAAAGGTGATTTTCTAGTACTTCTATTCACTAAGTTTTTGTAGGCAAACTTTGATTGTGCAAGGATTAAATCCCAACTTCCGGTTTTATCTCCCACTAAACATCTCAACAAATTTCTTGAATTTTGGTTAACAACTTTTGTCTGTCCATCAAACTGTGGATGAAAAGTATAATTGAACTTCAAATTTTTCTTCATCTTCTTCCAAAGTGTTCTCCAAAAATAGCCAACAAACTTAGTGTCTCTGTCTGAAACTATGCTCTTAGGTAATCCATGAAATCTCACCACTTCCTTGAAAAATAGGTCTGCTGCATGTAATGCATTTGATGTCTTCTTACAAGGTATGAAATGAGTCATCTTAAAAAATATATCCACTACCACAAATATAGAATTATTCTCTCTTGGTGTCTTAGACAATCCAGGTACAAAATCCATGCGTATATCCTCCCAAGGTCTTACCGGTACTGTCAAAGGTTTATACAATCCCACATTCTGACTACTACCTTTTGCAACTTGACAAACTCTACAACTCTACACATATCTCTTAACATCCTTATGAATATGGGGCCAAAAGTACTGCTCATTCACCAATGCAACTATTTTGTAAATGCCAAAATGTCCAACTAGTCTATCTACCATAACCGGTTCTCTACATGCTTTCAGAGGTTCTGCAAAATCCAGGTCTTCATCATACAAGGTCTTCAAATCCTCAAAACCTAATACTATCACTCTCATCTCTATCAGCAAATTCCTTCTCCTACTCAATGCATCAACAACTTTGTTAGATTTTCCACTTCTATGCTTCAACAAAAAATTGTAACTCTGCAAGAAATCTACCCATCTCATATGTCATTGATTCAACTTACTCTGACTGTTCAAATACTGCAAAGCTTGATGATCTGTATACAACACAAACTCCTTAGGTAACAAGTAGTGTCTCTATTTCTTCAAAGCTTGAACTATGGCATAAAACTCCTGATCATACACTGAATATCTCCTTCAGGCATCATTCAATTTCCCACTAAAATAGGCTACTCCTCTCCCTTCTTGACTCAAGACTGCTCCTATTGTTATTCCACTTGCATCACAATCCACTTGAAATACTTTATTGAAATCCGATAAAGCTAACATAGGTTGCTCAGTCACTTTCTTCTTTAACAGTTCAAAACTTTTGTTCGCTCCGTTGGTCCACTTGAATTCCTTTTGATCTCCTCTCACGGTCTCAATCATAGGGTGAACTAAATTTTTTGATAAACTTCCAATACAAACTACCCAACCCATGAAATGATCTTACCTCCCCAATGCTTTCTGGTGTAGGCCACTCAACAATAGCTTTCACTTTCCCGGGGTCCATCTTCAAACCATCCTCAAATATCACAAATCCTAAATAGACTAACTCATCCTTCATGAAAGTACACTTCTTGATATTGGTCAGCAAGTTTTCTTCTCTCAACCTCTACAAAACTTATCTTAACTGCAACAAATGCTCCTCTTTTGTCTTACTGAAAATCAGAATGTCATCCAAATACACAATAACAAACTTACCCAAGAATTTCTTCAATGCCTCATTCATCAACCTCATGAAAGTACTCGGTGCATTAGTCAATCCAAAAGGCATCGCCAACCATTCATATAGTCCTCCATTTGTTTTAAATGTTGTCTTCCACTCATCACCTTCTCTAATCCTGATCTGATGATATCCACTCTTCAAATCTATCTGTAAAGTATTTTGCTCCACTCAAACAGTCTATTATGTCATCCATCCTAGGCAAAGGAAACTGGTATTTCACTATGATCTTGTTTATTGCTCTCAAATCGGTACACATTCTCCACTCTCCATTTTTTTTAGGTGCTATTACTATTGGTATTGCACAAGGGCTCAAACTCCCCCTGATCAAACCTTTCTTCAACATCTCCTGCAATTTTATATTCAGTTCTTCATTCTCTATCGGTGTCAACCCGTGTGCAACTTTGTTAGGCAAACTAGCTCTGAGAACCAAGTCCATGCAATGACTAATACTTCTTACAGGTGGCAATCCATCAGGTACATTATCTAAAATGATGTCCTCATATTCGGTCAGAAAATCTCTTATCTCTTCTGGGTGTTCTCCTTCCGGTTCTGGTCTCTCAGTCTTCTTAGGAATTAAGACAAAACACACATTTGCATGTCTCAGTCCATCTATGAATTTCCTTCCATCCACTAAATAAATTATGGCATTCGTACAGACTTCATTCTTCAAAGGTTCCTCCAAAGGTAACGAGGTTTGCTTCATCCCATTGGCCATGATAGTGTATGTATTCTTCCTCCCATCATGTATTGCATATCTATCAAACTGCCAAGGTATACCCAACAAAAGATGACAAATTGTTAGGTCCCGGAGACAAATGAGAGGGGGGGGGGTGTGAATCAGTTGTCAAATAAATTCAAACCAAAAAATAATTAACCAACTTGATACTTAATACCAATAAACCAGTTAAATATGTCGGTAGACAGTGTTAATAGTAAATTATTATACTGGTAAGGATTAATGCATGAAACATAAACATAAAGTCATCCACAACACATAACACCAATAGTTGTACGTGGAAACCCTGTAAGGGGAAAAACCACGGTGGGAAACCTTACCCACAATCAGATGATACTACTGTAGATAGTAAGTGTACATAAATGGGGTTTGCACATGCAGAAAGGCCAATAGCCTAGAGCTCACTGCTCAATCACAAAATGGGAGTCACACTGACTACAGTTGGATGGTTAATCCAATAAGAATGTACTGCACAAAATAGCATCTTCATATGCTGGATTCAGTACCAGTGTAATGTTGATATGCTTATACAAAAACCTAGCTTCACCTTCAAATGATGTCTTCATGTATACCTCTGCTTAATCTCGCATATACCTTCACTCAATTCCTTTTCTCATTCCACACTTGATCTTACAAATAAGATCTTACATTTATACCATACCCTAAGACCAATTTTAGTAGGTCGGCTCTACAAGATATTACAATAAAAACATTTTACATACAATATAATATCCGATGCAATAACTGATTAAATATGTCGGCTTAATGCATTTACATCAATAATAAATCATCTCCATATCGTGCCATGCTGATCTGGAAAAGATAAACCTACCGATGTAACCCTAGATAACCCTGGACCTATTTGGCGGTAAAAGCAAATATGCAAATATGAATATACCAATGATCAATTCTTCAAAACAAAGTGTCCACATGATGTCTTCGACATTATCAAGTGTCTTCCATATCATTTCAGGTACCGGTGAACCATATACCAGTAATTGTGCAATAGTTGCTTGCCGGTGAATGTTGTTGGATCTCCAAAGTGCTTGTTTTCAGTAGGTGTTGACATAAATGACAAAACCATACCAAAATACCAACAATCTCCCCCTTTGGCATTGATGGCAACACAAGATGGAAAAACCATCAAAGTGCCAAAACAGAAATGCCAAATACCAAAAACCAACAATCTCCCTTAGACAACAATTTCTCCCCCTGGGAGCAACATGTGTTTATCCGAAGATTTATTTTCAATACAAATCTCTCCTCAAAAAGATAATGTGTTTTTCCATAGATATCTCTCCCCCTTTTACATCAAATGCCAAAGTTACAAAAAAAATCAAGTTTATACAAAATACCAACTACTCCCCCTGAGAAGTAGCTTCCTCATCAAAGATCGGAGTAAAAGATTTGTCTTTTAATTTTGTTGGTTGATGACAATCATCAACTGTCTAAGTCTCTATCGGTGGTGGTATGACTCCAAGCTGATCTTTGAGATATTCAAAGGTCTCCTTAGGTAAAGGTTTTGTGAAAATATCTGCAAGTTGTTCTTTAATATTCACATAAACTAGTTTTGTCTCTTTTTCTTCAACTTTTTCCCTTAGAAAATTTAGTTTGATAGAAACATGTTTTGTTTTAGAATGTAATACCGGATTCTTAGATATATCAATTGTTGCAGTGTTATCACAATATATAGTAATGGGTTCTTTGCATTTTACCTTTATGTCTTTCAACATTTGTTTAAGCCATAGTACCTGTGTACAGTTAGTTGCCGCTGCAACATATTCTGATTCTGTTGTTGATAAAGATGTACAACTCTGTTTCTTACTCAACCAAGAAACTAATCTTTTTCCAAGAAAGAATGCTCCTCCAGTGGTGCTTTTTCTATCATCCACATCTCCTACCTAATTTGCATCTGTGTATGCACATAGATCAAAGTTTTCATCTCTAGGATACCATAATCCAAGATTTGTTGTGCCTTGTAAGTACCAGAAAATCCTTTTTACTACTGATTCATGATTTTCCCTAGGATTACTTTAAAATCTAGAAACAATACATACTGCATTCATAATATCAGGCCTGGTTTATGTCAAATGCAGTAAACCTCCTATCATAGATTTGTATCTAGTTGGATTAACAAGTGTAGATTCATCCCTTTAAGATAATTTGTCATTTGTAGTCATAGGTGTGCTTACCGGTTTAGATTTCTCCATCCAAAATTTCTTTAGTAATTCTTTCAAGTACTTGGATTGACTCAAAAATATACCTTTATCAGTCTGTGAAATCTACAATCCTAAAAAGAATTTTATTTCTCCAATCATAGACATTTCAAATTCTTGCTGCATTTTAATAGAAAATTCCTTACATAATCCATCTTCTCCTCCAAAGATTATATCATCAACAAATACTTCAATAATCAAGATGTCATCATTAGTTATTTTATAATATAAATTGCTATCTGCATTTCCTTTAGTAAAACCAATCTTTAAAAGATACTTATCCAACCTTGCATACCAAGCTCTTGGGGCTTATTTTAATCCATATAGAGCTTTTCTTAACCTGCAAACCATATCATTGTCATCTGTCAAAGAAAATCCATATATACTTCTTCTTCAAGATATCCATTCAAAAATGCACATTTAATATCCATTTGATAAACTTTGTAGTCCTTGTGAGCTGCAAAAGCCAAGAATAATCTGACTGCCTCAATTCTGGCTACCGGTGCAAAGGTTTCATTGTAATCAACTCCTTCTTTCTGAGAATATCCCTTACACACTAGTCTTGCTTTATTTATGACAACCTTACCATCTTCATTAAGTTTGTTTCTAAATACCCATTTGGTTCCAATTATATTTTTATCTTTAGGTCGGGGAACTAATGTCCAAGTATTAGTTTTCTCAATTTGTCCTACTACTTCTTCCATAGCTTTAATCCAAAATTTATCTTCACATGCCTCATTGATAGATGATGGTTCAATTTGAGAAATAAGACATACCTCTTCATTTGCCAATCTTCCTCTTGTCATAACTCCTTTAAATTTGTTTCCAATTATCTGATCTTCAGAATGATTCAATCTTACATACTGGGGTGTCTTAGTTTGTTGTTGTTCTTCAATTATTGTGGAATCCTCTGATGATATCGGGGTAACTGGATCTTCATTTTGTACCGGTGGATTCAGTGTAGGTTCATTTGTCACAATTTATGTTGCCGGTTCAGAGTCTATATACCTTGAAGTTCCTCTGAATTGTTCATCAATCTTTACATTTGTACTCAACAATTTTCTGCAATCTCTTATTAAATCATCTATATGCCTTGCTCTTAGATGAATAACCAAGAAATATTCCTTCATCAATTCTAGGATCAAATTTGCCAATATACTCATCTCTTCTAATATAATATTTACTTCCAAAAATTATGAAATACTTAAGAGTAGGAGTATTACCAAACCATAGTTCATGAGGGGTCTTACCGGTTTCACCTTTGATGTGAACTTTGTTGAATGTATAGACAGCAGTGCTAACTGCCTCTCTCCAATACACATGTGGTAGATTTGCTTTTGATAACATACTTCTTGTTGTATCCAAGATAGTTATGTTTTTCCTTTCAACAACTCCATTCTGCTGTGGTGTCTGAGGTGCTGATAACTGTCTTCTGATTCTATTCACTTCACAGAATGTATTAAAGTCCTTAGATGTGAATTCTCCTCCTTGATCTGATCTTAAACATTTGATTTTCTTACCGGTTTCATTTTCAACCATTGCTTTGAATAGTTTTTACTTTCCAAGTGCTTCTGATTTCTCTCTGAGAAAAGTAACCCAACACATTCTAGAATAATCATCAATAATTAGCATGAAATATCTATCACCTTGTAAGCTTTTTGTTCTAGCTGGACCACATAAATCAGTGTGAATTAAATCAAGAGCATTATTGGATTTTTCTGGAATACTTTTGAAACTAGCTCTAACTTTTTTTCCAAATTGACATTCCTTACAAATTGTATTCTGAGGTTTCACAATTTTAGGTAGATCTCTTACTGCCTTAGAAGTAGTGATTTTTACCATGCAATCAAAGTTTACATGACATAGTCTCTTATGCCATAACCAACTTTCATCTATATGTGCAATTAAGCATGCCTTTTCACTGTTATTCAATTGAAAGATATTACCTCTAGTCTGATTACCGGTTGCAATTTCCAAACCAGTTCTATTCATGATTTTGCATTTTCCATTTTTAAATTGTAACTGAAATCCCTTCTCAACTAATTGACCAACACTTAAAATATTATGCTTTAAACCTTCAACATAGTAGACATTGTCAATGTTATGCTTACCATCAAGAGATATTGAACCCTTGCCTTTGATTGAACAGGCTTTGTCATCTCCAAATCTTACTAAACTTCCATTGTATTCTTGAAAGTTCAAGAATTTGCCTTTGTTTCCTGTCATATAATGTGAGCATCCTGAGTCAATGGTCCATTCATCCTTTGCTTCAACTTTAGCTTCTAGGGCTTGTTCTACCGGTTGAGCAGTAGGTGTCGGTTGATCCTCTGTTATAGAAACAAAAACCCATCCATTGTCTATTGGATCCTCATCAGAATCATCAGTCACACCTTCATCAGCAATGTAACAAGATTTGTCTTTGTTCTTCTTAAATCTGTATCTCTGATATTCAGGATTAGGCTTGTATGTTCTTCTTGCTTCTTCTCTTAGTCTAGCATGTCTATCAGGGCATCTCGAAGCCATATGACCAATCTTATTGTAGTTAAAACATTTAAAGGGTTCTTTACCTTCATACTTACTTCCAACTGGACCTTTTGGCATTTTCCTTGCAAATAGTGCTTCAAGTTCTTCAAGTTCTTCATTCTCTTTCCTGGTTTCTTCAAGTTCTCTTGCATAAAAGGCTTTCCAGTCTGATTTGTCAAATGATGGAGCAGATGATGTTGATGCTTTAGAGGCCAAATTAGTTTTTATAGTAGCAATAGGACCAAATTCCTCAATTTCAAAGGCTAAAAGTTTTCCAATCAATGTATCCCTAGTTACTGATGTATTAGGCATTATTCTCAACTCATTTATAGGAGTGACCTTTATTTTATATGCCGGTGGCAATCCTCTTAAGATTTTTGAAACAATTTCATCCTCACTCAAAGTTCCTCCACAACATTTAATAACCAAAACAATTTCATTTACTCTTTCCATAAAAGCAGAAATCCTTTCATCTTCTTCCATTTTCAGATGTTCATACCTGACTCGAAAGCTTTCAAGTTTTGCAATCTTAACTATGGAATCTCCTTCATTTAGTGTTTCCAAATGATCCCAAATAGCTTTAGCAGTAGACCTATCTGATAATCCCATGATTTGTTGATCTGATAATGCACTCAAAAGTGCTTCTCTTGCTTTGCAATCATTCTCTTCATCTTTAGCTAAGGTAGTTGGAGCAGTCTAACCAGCTACAGCAGCAATATAACCATTCTTTGTAACTTCCCAGATGTCTTTACCGATGCAATTCAGATGTGTCTCCATCCTGATCTTCCATATCCCATAGTTGGTTCCATCAAGTTTAGGACTGTCCTTCCTGAAATAATTTGTAGACATTGGATCTCCTTAAGTTGTTAAACTTTTGCAAAAGAGGACTAGGCTTTGATACCAATTATTAGGTCCCGGAGACAACTGAGAGGGGGGGGGTGAATCATTTGTCAAATAAATTCAAACCAAAAACTAATTAACCAACTTGATACTTAATACCGGTAAACCAGTTAAATATGTCAGTAGACAGTGTTAACAGTAAATTATTATACCGGTAAGGATTAATGCATGAAACATAAACATAAAGTCATCCATAACACATAACACCAATATTTGTATGTGGAAACCCTGTAAGGGGAAAAACCACAGTGGGAAACCTTACCCACAATCAGATGATATTACTACAAATAGTAAGTGTACATAAATGGGGTTTGCACATGCAGAAAGGCCAACAGCCCAGAGCTCACTGCTCAATCACAAAATGGGAGTCACACTGACTACAGTTGGATGGTTAAATCCAATAAGAATGTACTGCACAAAATAGCATCTTCATATGCTGGATTCAATACCAGTGTAATGCTGATATGCTTATACAAAAACCTAGCTTCACCTTCAAATGATTTCTTCGTGTATACCTCTGCTTAATCTCGCATATACCTTCACTCAATTCCTTTTCACATTCCACACTTGATCTTACAAATAAGATCTTACATTTATACCATACCCTAAGACCAATTTTAGTAGGTCGGCTCTACAAGATATTACAATAAAAACATTTTACATACAATATAATATCCGATGCAATAACCGATTAAATATGTTGGCTTAATGCATTTACATCAATAATAAATCATCTCTACATCATGCCATGCTGATCTGGAAAAGATAAACCTGTCGGTGTAACCCTAGATAACCTTGGACCTATTTGCTGGTAAAAGCAAATATGCAAATATGAATATACCATTGATCAATTCTTCAATTTAACAAAGTGTCCACACAATGTCTTCGACATTATCAAGTGTCTTCCATATCATTCCAGGTACCGGTGAACATTATATCCTGTCAGTGAACCATATACCAGTAACTATGCAATAGTTACTTGCTTGCCGGTGAATGTTGCTGGATCTCCAAAGTGCTTATTTTCAGTAGGTGTTGACATCAATGAAAAAACCATACCAGAATACCAACACAAATATCCATAGGCATAATATCACACAAAACTTCATCATGATAATTCCCAAGTTTTAATTGCACCATACATTGTTCACTTACTAACAACTTGTGTTCATCCTAAATCCATGTTATCTAGTATGGCTCAGGTTGTTTCAATCTCTCCAATTTCAACTTACTCACCATCTCTTCCAAAACAAGATTATCTGAACTACCACTATCAATAACAACTTTACAACACTTACCGGATACCTTACATCTGGTCTTGAATAGATTCTTCCTCTACAATGGCTCTTCATCTCCTCTGGTATGACACAAAGGTCTCCTCATCATCAATAGTTCTCCATATTCTGATTTATTGTCTGATCTGATGGGGTTTTCTTCCACCACAACTACTCTTCCGGTAGCCTCTATCTTCTTACATTTGAATGCACGATGTCCTTCTCCTCCACACTTAAAGCAAGTTCCTCTGAATGTCCTCTTGTCTTGTCTTCCAAAGTTCTCATTCCAATAACCATCTGGTTCTCTCCTCTGGTAGAAATTTCTATCATCCTTCCAGTATGAATTACCTTCTTTGCTCACTTCCTTCCCATTGTTTTATTTTGTATTGGCTCCTCTTCCTCCTTGAAATCTTCCTCTAGTAAACCTTCCACCTCTACCTCTCTGTCTTTGTTCATGTCTTTTGTTCAATTTATTTTCAGTCTTTAGGGCATACCAGTAAGCCTCTTCAACACTCTCTAATTAGATCATACTAAGTTCATCTTGTATAGACATCTGCAATCCATTCAAATATCTTGCAATTTGTTAAACTTCATCATCAACATGTCCGGATCTGATGATCAACTTGTAAAATGCTTTGGTGTACTCCTTCACACCAGATTCCTTCTTTCTCAAATTCTGCAACTTCTGAAACAAATCAACTTGATAATTCGTCAGCACAAACTTTAATTTCAACTTAGCAATCATCATATCCCACGTCTTAATCTTCTCTTTACCTCTTCTCTGTCTGTCAACCTGTGAATTCTCCCACCAAAGAGATGCATGACCTTTCAACCTGGTACAAGCATATTTCACCTTCCTCTCTTCTACAGTGTTTTCAAAATTGAAATACTTCTCCATCTCCAAGATCTGATCCATCAATTCATCTGAATCTAACTTCCCATCATATTTTGGTGGGGTAAAATGAGGTTTAGTGTTCGCTCTACTTAAAACCCTTAAAAATCTTTCTTTATCCGGATCAACCATCTATAGGTTTACTTATTCTATCGGAGCTTATTCTCCTTCATCTTCACTTACATCTCTAATATGTTAGCCTCTTCTCTGGGTTGTCTTCATGGCTTCTAACCGGGATGCTATTCCTTACAACATCTCCATCACAATAGGGCCTTCATTCCCATGTGCTCCACCATTCCTAGTTCCTCTTCGCGCCATCGATTCATGCTAGTCCTCTGCAACTATAGGTTGGATCCACTATCTGCCACCCTACAACAAAAATTCAGGACACGCAACCTCCGGAACAAAACTTTGCTCTGATACCACTTGAAGTAGTCACCGGTGAGGAGGGACCTCAAAGAGATCAATCCAAAATGGCTAGCAAGAGTAAACACAACGGAAACACAAATATATGATGGAGGAAATGCGGAATAGATTGATTAATTTCATGAAATTTGATTACATCCAACCGGTAACAACCGGGTTAAAACATACCATCTTCTTGCACAAAATAAACCTCATGAGGGGAGTATTCTTTAGGAGAGAGATGAACATCTTTCTCCAAAGATTCATGCTTAGGAAGGAAATCTTTGGAAGAAGTGCTCATAACCTCTTGTGGTACTAACATGCCCCCTTTGGTAATACAAAATTTAGGAGAAGATAAGTCAATGTCCATAGATACCTTTTCACTTAGAGAGGCGTCATGTAAACAAGGTAAAGTAACACTTATTGTCCTCGATTTCAGCACGGCCAAAATCGTGAGGCAACCCTACGAAACTGGTCTGTTTCATACCTTACGACTTCTGGGAGAGCTTGATCGACTCCGTTGTTTAGCTCATTTAGCTTTGCGCTTTTAATTTTTATTGTTTTTAAGTTTTTTTAAGATTTGCAGTTTTTCCTACAGGTCAAACTTTAAAGTCCGACCTACAGGGTTCCTTCTTTTCAAAGGTAATTGTACATCGAACTTTAAAGTCCGATGTGAAAAGGTTTAGTTTTCCCCTACAAATCAAACTTTAAAGTCTGACCTACAGGTAATCCTTCCCTTGAAGATCGGACTTTAAAGTCTGACTTGCAGGTTAATTTGTTTAAAGTTGCATGTCGGACTTTAAAGTCCAACTTGCAAGGGTTTTAGTCCTACATGTCGGACTTCACTGCACAATTAGAAATTAATGGTCATATTTATTGCTAATTTTGGAGATTATTTATTAATTTTTGCAGATCATTTCTTCATTCCCATTTTGCGAATTCTCCTCTTCGTGTGTCGTCCTCCTTCCTCCTTCAATTTCGCTCACCGTCCTTATGGATTTGTTGGATTTCCATCATATTTTCATCTATCATGGTGGATTGAGGTAGGAATTTTGTTCTATTTTTATTCATTTCAAGTTTTTCCCCTTGCATCATATTCTCTTTTCTTCTCTCTCTCCACCATTTTCCTTTGGGTCTTCTGTTGATTAGAGGCACATCAAATATTAAAATCTGATTGTTCTTGAAATCTTCTTCTCAAAGGCTAGTGAGTGGAGATATATTTGTTTTTTTCCCTCTTCCCTCGCCTGCATGACGGGTTTTAAAACTCGATATGCAGGCTAATGAGTGGAGATCTCTCTGCATATCAGACTTTAAAGTCTAATATGCAGGAGGGTAAACCTCACATACCGGACTCTAAAGTTTGATATGTGAGAGGAGATTATCTAATTGACATGTCGGGCTTTAAAACCCGACATGTCAATCGGTTGCCCTTCCCCAACACATCGGACTTTAAAGTCTGATGTGCTGGTCTTTTGAATGATTTACACCTGCACATCAGACTTTAAAGTCTGATGTGCTAATGATCTTTCCTAAACATGCACATCAAACTTTAAAGTTCAACGTACCGATGACTTTCCCCAACTTGCACATCGGACTTTAAATTTTGATATGCAAGTAAATGTGTTTTATCTTTTCATGTCAAACTTTAAATTCTGATGTGCAAATTTTGACTCCTAAGGTGCAGATCGGACTTTTTTCCCTCACCTACCATTTTTGACAATTTTGCTCCCAAGCCTATTCTAAGTCCGATTTTTTTATCCGATTAATAAAATTTGGTTTTATTGATGATGATAACTATCAAAGAAGCTAATCCTCGGTGTTGAATGCAGTCATCTGCAAATTTCAAGGCCCTCTCATGATGAATCAAAGCCTTCTTCGAGTCAGTTGGAATCTTCACCGGGTAAAACATCAACAAAGAAGATAAAGTACAAGTATGATTCAAACATCAAGGAGATCAAAGATATAGAAATTGGACATGTCAGTATGCAGGAGTTTATTGATCGAGTTGAGAAATCTCCTTCCCACCTAACAAACTTGATCAAATCTGAGTTGCATAAATATGCTTCCTTCCCAGTTGCAGCTCATGATCTGGATTTTGTACTTGCAATAGCGGATCACTTCGATCCGAATACAAGATAGGTTAGGGATGCTGATCAAAATGTGATCATGACTTTTGATAGTGTTTTCTTCAACAATGTTTTCAAAGGTTCTTCAGTTGAGGAAGTAGCCGACATTTCTCAAGAAATTGCTTAGGAGTACTATGAGAAAAATGAGGTCAAATGCAATAAAGTGATCAATACTATGTACCTCTCTGCTGCTAGAAATTCTACCACCTCACGATGGCCTAAGTATTTTCAGAGAAGTGACTTCAATGAGGAGTACAACGATATGGTCACCATGTTGGCAAGAGTGAAGGGTTTAAAGGACTCTCATTACTTTCAAAGTTGGATGTGTTATTACATAAATATAATCAGGAAAGGGGCTGCTAGGATTGATTGGGATGAGAAGATCAGTGATGCACTCTATGCACAGTTGAAAGAAGTCAAAGTGACATTGAAATTTTATATGACCTCTTACCTGGTTTACGCAACCGCTTCTATGAGGCAATATCCAAGTTTATCTACTAAAGGTGACAGGAGATTAGTGCCTATCTAGGAATACTATGATCAACTCACAATCAAGAATCAAGGTAGCTACTTTAGAAGAGTCAATGATGCCTTCTTTGTTGTCTGGAAGTGCATGTTTGATAAAAGCATGCAGAAGAAAAGATTATCAGAGGCTGCATATAACAAGGTGTCTCGTTTTGGATGCGTTTTTCTTCAGTTTCCAACATTCACGTACATCTGGATCGGATGTTTCTCAGGTGAACCCTTTATTTTACCAAGGTATCCTTTTGATAAGATCATTCTCATGGATTTGTATCGGCAACTAATCTATGTGCATGAAAAGAAATCGCAAGCACATAAGACCAGGTTGAAGTTCCCATAATCTATTGGCAGGTACTCAGTTTTAACTGACCCCAAGGCCAAGAACATGGAGGAAGAGATGCAATGGAACACTATGAGAAGATTCAAAGAACGAACTAATTTTGATTTTCATGGCATGAAGAATAAGCTCAAAAGGAACTACACCCATTTCATTTAGGTTCGAGGATGTGTCGGCGGATTGCCAAGATGAGGAAGACATAAGAAGAATGAATTTTAGTCATCTTACCTTGGAACAGATTGAAAATTTATATTTGGCAAAGATCCCAATGACCATGGAAGACACTGATGACATAATAGTCCCAGTCTATTATGAAAATAAGATTGTCGACTCTCCACTTCCACCAGTGCAATGGTCAAAAAAGGAGAGTAAGTCTATCACTCAAAGAATCTCTCCTATTTTGGCAAACACCAATGCTTGGTTGTTAAAAAGAATCTTAGAATGAAACAACTTCTCGCTATTTCTGGAGATGATGATAATAGTGATGGCCCAATTGGTAAGATAGCTACGGCAGAAACAAGAACCAAGGGCAAAGCAGATTCACAAGCATTATCCTTAGCCCCTGTAACTAAATCTAAGGGGAAAGGACCCAAAATCAAGTTCACAATTAAAGTGTCCAAAAAAGGTGAATCATCTTCAGTAGTGCAGGAGATAGCCACAAAGGAACCAAAATAACAGACTGCTAGAGATACTGAAAAAGAGAAGGAGATGGAAGAAGGTGAAATTCCTCAACAAGAGGAAGCACAGGTTGAAGAAACGTCACATCTTGGTGAAGTTAATGTTCCAGCCACTTCACAGGCACCAACTCATTCCCAGATTATTATCCATTCCATTGATTCAGATTTTGATCAAGAAGAAGAGGAATTTGATGATGAGGACCTGGGCATGGGCATGACTCAGTTAGAGACTGCTCAACAATTTTTTGCATTATCCAACTTTTCCAGCCTAGATGATATTCCTTCAACCACCATTGAATCTTCAATGTTGGAGTTTCTTGAAGCTATGGATCAAGCATTCACGGAACAACAGATGATGACTTTACCTTCTATGGTGGTCATAACAGAAATTCCATCTCTGGTAAGAACTGAAGTTATTTCTACTACGATGGTCATAACAAAAATTTCACCTTTGGTTAGTACTCAAATTGTTTCCATTGTGCCTTCCACTCTCTCCTTTGTGGATGTAACTGAAGAAGGGTCAGCATCAGCAGCTGTTACTACATCGACAGGTATATCACAGGATACTTCAACATGGATATCAATAACAACATCTACAACCGCTGCAAGTTCAAGCCAGTATGCTCCTGAAATACCAAGTGAGACCCAGCAAGAAGCTACTACTCCACCTGACAATCCAGAATTACCACCTTGGATGGAGGTAGTAGCACCTAAGAGGAAGAAACAGGTAATTTTACCTGATGAGTTTTTTTTTGAGCAGTTGGTTCCTCCAAAGCCCAAAGGAACAAAGAAGTCGAAGACTGTCTCCCGGGTGTTAGTAGACCTGACTTCTAAAAGGATGTATGCTGAGGTCATGGTACCATCATCAGATAAGAATAAAGATGATATACAACATGAGGATTACATCATGCAAACCGTAGAGCTTGGGGAGGAGATGCATGAGAGTGTTAAGCTGGATTCTCAGACAACTTTTAACTCTTTGTTACGGAGACTTGACCAAGAGAGGGATGAGAAGAATGAATTAAAACAAAAATGTGAACAATTGACTAATGTTCTTCTAAAGGTTACACAATCCTCCTAGGAAGTTGACCCATATGATCCTCAATGGACACTAAAGCTCTTAAGAAAATTGAACAGGTAGGAGCCAAGGGCCAAGTGGTGGACGAGTGGATTGCATGACTAAAGTCAGAAGGGTCTCATCTCCTAAGTTGAATAGTTGGGTTATTGACCGATTTTGAAGTGATCCAAAGTCAGATGCAAAGTGTCAAAACTTCATTATCTCAGGAGATTGATGATATTGAGAAGAGTACAATCCTTTGGAGAAAAATGGAGGACTTCAGAATAGACGTCCTCATTGAAAATAAAGTGGTTCCTTCAAGGGAAAAATATATCCAAATATTGTTGCTATTGTCTCACAAGAAAGAGAAAATAAGGTTGATGACAACAGAGCTGGATCGAGAACGGAAGGAAGGTGATGATGAGATTGATCTCATTTCTGCCAGAATTGTCGACCTTCCTTGTTATCTGTATGATGACAATCAAAATCTCATTACTAGTGATGCACTCACACAAGAATTTATTTCCTTAATGGATCACTGCACAGGACAGGATTTCTCACTTGGTGCATTTGATAAGTTACTAGAGATCCAAGTCAGTTTTGAGGTCCTCGCATCCATGCTAAAGGACAAGAAAAAGAAATATGTAGAGGCTAAGGATATGATTTCTCGTGTTCGTGTAATCACAGATTCTACCCCAATGCCGAACCAAGTAGAGATGGAGACCATCCTGAATAATTTCAAATAATTCCACAAATCAAACGAGGAGGAGAAAAATGAATAAAGTGTCCCTTTTTGATATTTTCTTTTCATGTAGTTGCATTGTTAGATGTTGCAAGTTTTCCCGCAACTGTATGTTTTATTTTTGTTGTAGTTGTAGTCAAGTGGGACTGTGTAGTTGAATTAGTCAACTTTACCCATATTTTTCTCCACTCTTCTTATATATAAGGGGGACCCTCATTTATATATTTTTTAATTTGATTATGCTAAGCAAAACTCTGCAATTTGATCAAGCAAATAAAGAAAGCAATTTTATTTGATCCCAAACTTTGTGTTGTGTCAAAAATTGTTTATATGAGTTGATGTTCTTATGTTCATGACTTATATATGTTCTTGAATTTCTTGATATAGGAGGTATTGTTAGGTGGGTAAAAGAGCTCTTGAATTGTGAAAGTAGACTTTGTGCTCCTTGAATATTTGAGAAATTTTCTATTAAGTGATTAGTAGTAGGCTTTGTATTGCTACTATTTCTTGTAGTTTTAAGGATTAAGGAATTATACTTGAAGACTTTGAGCTGCAAGATTGAATTCCTTACCATTGTGATAATTAGTTAAGTTAGTGTTATATTCAAGAAAGACTTTGTGCTTCTTTCTTATAAAATCTTGGTATAGTTTGTTGGATTAATTCTTTTATTTCCTTAAGTATCAAAGTGATAGGGAAATTGTAACAAAGTGGAGGGAAAATACATTAACTCTGAAAAAAAAGAGTTATATGCCCAACACTAACCCACAGATTTTAATTTTTTATTAATTAGAGAAGAAATTTCAAAGGGAACCTCCCCTTGATAAGAGGAGAGATTAATTTCTCAACATAGTTGTGTGTGAATCATATATTTTATCATTGGTACGCTAGTGACAAAATATTCACCCAACAACACTAAGAAAGGTGTTTATAATATCATCCTCTTCCTCTAAGATAGCTAGATGGTAAAGGCACATTTTAGGAGAATTGTCAAGGTCACTCTTCAAATATTCATCCTCAGAGCATGGGAGAGTTTTGAAGGGATTGGTAACAACTCTTTTAGGCAATAAAATGTTGTCATGGATGGGAGGAGGTTCTCTAAGAGATAGAAAAATTGAAACAAGAGATGCTAACCCATTATCACATCTATGAAATGAATGCATCATGACAACAATTTTCCTTTTTCAAATGATAAAACATGCAAAATAGAAGGAGATGTTCAATTTTAACCAATGCAAGCACTCTAAATGTTGATTTAGAAAATTAAATTTATGAGTGAAATGTGTTCCTAAATCAGATCTGAAATTAATGATCCAAATTAATCTATCCACAAGTTCAATTTTGAATTGAAAAATTGGGGTTTTAACAAAATTAACCTCTAAAATTTGAAATTTGCAAGGAATTGAAACTTGTAAATATAAATTTGAATTTGAAATAGAAAAAATACTAAGATCTGAGAACATAAATCAGAATTAAAGAAGATTGGGTTCACGTCAAGTTCACCAAAATGTGGTAGCGGAAAAGCGAGATCAGGTGACTAGGACCTAATCCTAGTTTTACCAACACATTGGGAATATGAAAGAGCCTAGGGAGATAGATAACTTTGGCTACTTCTTGTGAGAAAGAGAGATCTAAGGATTATCGCTTAGGGTTTCTATTCTTCTTGTTGCAAATGATGAGAAAAATTAGGGTTTGAATGATCAACTAGGCTAGGAGATGAATAATATAGCACAGATGAACTTGAAATTACACAAACTTGCAGATCTGAAAGTGAGATACTAAAAGAATGAAAGGGGGGGGATTATGGATGTGTACCTAATGTTGCAAACTGAGCCAAACTGACCAGGACCAGGGTGCCATGCCATTGTGCCTGATGATCTGACAGAAAATTGTAACTGAAAGACTGCAAATCTGATGACCTGAGACTGCAACTTGTCAAATTTCACTACAACATGGAGGGACTAGGGTGCCACACCCCTGTCCTAGGTAGATTAGGGAAGATCTGATTATTCTGGGTGGTTCTGATGCCTTTTTCTGAGCTGAAAGTCCTTTCGGGTATATGTTTCTACACCTGCAACTAAAAAGGGAAGGTTTGGGTGGCTATATAGGGTTTTGCCTTAGTCAAACCCCTATGTTGGTTATTTCCACCTCCACAAATAGCCGATAATATACTGAAAATGTGTGTGCTAGAACCTTGTGTGTATGCAAGATCCTAAAATGTAAGCAAACAATCTAGAGCAAACCTAAAGAGTAAGCCCTAAATGCTTGTAATTAACAAAGTAAATGCTCTAAATCAATGATACAAAGTTATCTAAAGCATGAATGTAAATATGTAAGTTGATATAAATAAGCTCATACAAAGACATGAAAATAACATGAAATCATACCAATCCCCAAGGGAGAGATATTGCCACTAGATCTCCTATTACTCTTCAATGTCTTCAAGGATACTAATTGATGACGAATTCTTGATGAAATGTGGTTGAATATTGTTGAAGACTCCACATAGGCTTCTCTTTCACTACATAGAAGGCTTCTTGTGCTCCAAAAACCTACTCTTAGATTCTTAGATAGATATATAGATAGTTCTTAGTCCCCTTCAAATGAAGAAAGAGAGCTCTTATGTATGAAACCCTGTTGGCCATTTGGAGAAATTGATTATGTGTTGCATTGATGTTTTGTCATTGATGTCAGCACTAGCTATTTTGGATGCTTTACTGGCACCCTTCTGGTCCCGATAGGTTGTTTGGTTTCTAGTTGGATTTTATATGGTATGCTCTGGTATGTTTGGGTTATGGAATTGGCTTATTCATGCTACTCATGTTCATGTTCATGTTCAGTCAGTTGGTTTTGTTTTGGTGATCGGATGCTATCCTATTTTCTTGGAAGCTTGGTTTGTGGTTCCGGTGAGTGTTTCATCGGCAGAGCTTTGATGAAGATCTTTGATGAATTGCATAAGTGTTGTTGGTGCGGCTTCTGGTGGAGATTCGGGATGTTGATGGTGATCGTGTTTGAGACTTAGTTGATTGGGATTATTGCTTTGGCATGTATGGACCTATATTGGGTCTTGGTGTATCTAGGTTATGGACCCACTTAATGTAACATGTGGATTGGACCTCTCGATGTGTTTTTGGGATGTCTTATGGGCTGGATATTATTTGTTTGGTCTTAGGCCGACATGTTTTATAATTATGTAATTGTTTTATTGTCTGGTGGCCGACCTAATTGTCTATGGTTGAGGGTTTGTATATATGATATAAGATCTCATTGTAGATCATCATAGTATGGGATATGGATATGTAAGGAGCGAATAATGTAATAATCATTCAGGCAGAGGATTTGGTTGATCATTGGTGACCAAGTTGGGTTTATGTAAGAGGATTTAGTCCTCTGGTATTGAGCTTAACTAGAACTGTATTCAAGCATAGGAGATGCTATCTTTGCAGTTCATTCATTTCTCCATATTGTAGTCTGGATTTCTATGTAGTCAGTGAGACTCCTTTTATGATGAGCAGTGCGCTCTAGGCTGTTAGTCTTCCTGCAAGTGCAGGCCCCTCAATTTTAATTCACACACTTACTGCAGAAGTATTATCTGACTATGGGTAGGCGTCCTACTGTAGTTTTTCCCTTTACCAAGTTTTCCACATATAAATCTTGGTGTCATGTGGATGGTATTTATTCTTTGATTATTCCTTATGCTTAATTGGTTTATCTATTATTTCAGTATTTGGTTATGCATTCTGGTATTAAAGTTTAAATTGCTTAAGGTTCCAATAATCAGTGACAACTGATTCACCCCCCCCCTCTCAGTTGTCTTCCAGTTATTTGAATTGTCTAACAATTGGTATCAGAGCTCTAGTCCTCTCTGCTGAAATCTTAACCGCTTGAGGAAGATCCTATGGCGACTAACAGTTCAATTTCATCTAGTTCATTTGGAGCTATCTTTCGGAGAGATATTCCTAGGCTTGATGTAATGAATTATATAGTATGGAAGATTCAGATGGAGACTCATCTGAGATGTCTCAGTAAGGTGATTTGGGAGATCACACAAAATGGTGTTACACCTCATAATCCAACATTTGGCAATCCTTCTCCGGCAAACTTGGATAAGGAGCTTGAGAATGATTGTAGAGCAAGAGAAGCCCTCTTGTGTGCACTTTTTGGTCAGCAAATAATGGGATTAACTGACAAATCGTTTGCAAAGGCTATATGGGACAAGTTGGAGACTCTTAATGAAGCTGACCCTCCTGTGAAAATTACTAAACTTGATGGTTACCGGGTGAGATATGAAAACCTGAAAATGGAAGAAGATGAAAAGATTACTGCATTCATGGAAAGGGTAAATGAGATTGTTATGGGAATTCAATGTTGTGGTGGAACTCTGAGTGAAGATGAAATAGTTTCTAAAGTTCTGAGAGCTTTACCACCGGCTTACAAGATGAAGGTGACTGCAATTAATGAATTGAGAACAATGGCTAATACTTCTATCAAAAGAGATACCTTGGTTGGGAAATTGTCTTCTTTTGAGATTGAAGAATTTGGACCCTCTGGAGCTGTGAAGACTGAACCTGCTTTTCATGCATCTGCATCATCAACTGGCAAGAAAGATTGGAAAGATTTATATGCAAAGGAATTGGATGATATGAAGAGAGAAGATGAAGAATTTGAGCAACTTGAAGCCCTATTTTCTAGAAGAGTACCTAAAGGACCGGTAGGAAGTAAGTATGAAGGAAAAGCAACTTTTAAATGTTTTGCAAGTAATAATATTGGTCATTTTGCATCTATATGTCCTGAAAGGAATTCAAGACTTGAAGAAAGAGCTAGAAAATCTTTTAAGCCTAACCCTGGATATCAGAACAAGTATAAGTATTGGAAAAAAAGAGATAAATCATGCTACATAGCGGATGAGGAAGGTGTGACTGATTCTGATGATGAACCGGCAGAAGACTCTGCTAGTGGTTCTGACAATGGAAAGGAATGGGTGCTCCTGGCTATCAAGGAGGATGTTTCGGCAAAGGAAGAGAATGTACCTGAAGAGAAGGCACTTGCTGCTAAAATTGAAGATAAGGATGAATGGGTAATTGATAGTGGATGTTCACATCATATGACTGGAGATAAAAGGAAGTTTTTATCTTTGCAAGAATTTGATGGCAATCTAGTTAGATTTGGAGATGACAAAGCATGTATGATCAAGGGAAAAGGAACTATATCATTGGATGGTAAGCACAATACTGATACTGTTTATTATGTTGAAGTTTTAATGCATAATCTTTTGAGTGTAGGACACTTGGTGGATAAGGGATTTCAATTACAGTTCAAGGATGGAAAATGCAAAATCATTAATAGATCTAGTTTGAATATTGCAATCGGTACACAAACAAAAGGTAATATATTTCATTTGAATTATGGTGAGAAGACATGTTTGATTGCACAAATTGATGAGAGTTGGCTACGACATAAAAGGCGATATCATGTGAATTTTGATTGCATTGTAAAGATCAGTTCAACTAAGGCAGTTAGAGATATGCCTAAAATTGTGAAGCCCTATAATTTGGTATGTAAAGAATGTCAAATGGGAAAACAAGTCATAACCTCTATTAAGAGTATACAAGATAAATATAATGATGTTCTTGAACTTATTCATACTGATTTGTGTGGCCCTGCTAGAGTTAAAAGTTTTCAAAGTGATAGATATTTTATGCTAATCATTGATGATTATTCTAGAATGATGTGGGTTACTTTTCTAAGGGAGAAATCTGAGGCTTTTGAAAATTTTAAAATTTTTAAAGCTAAAGTTGAGATAGAGACAAGATTGAAGATTAAATGTTTAAGGTCAGATCATGGTGGAGAATTCACATCCGGTGAGTTTACTAAATTTTGTGAGAAGACTGGTATAAGGAGACAATTTTTTGTGCCCTGGAAATCTCAGCAGAATGGAGTTGTGGAAAGGAAGAACGAAACTATCTTGGATGCTTCTAGAACAATGATGATGGAAGCTAGTCTACCTCATATCTACTGGAGAGAAGCAGTGAGCACAGCAGTTTATACTTTCAACAGAGTACATATCAAAGGAGAAACCGGTAAGACACCTTATGAATTATGGTTTGACAATACACCTATAGTTAAGTATTTTAGAATTTTTGGTAGTAAATGTTATATCAGGAGAGATAATATCATTGGCAAATTTGATCCTAGATGTGATGAAGGAATTTTTCTTGGTTATTCTAATGAAAGCAAAGCATATAGATGTTATAACAAGAGATTGCAGAGAATTGTGGAGAGTGCTATTGTCAAGGTGAATGAGCTGAATAGAAGTCAAATCAGAGTTTATAAGAAAGAACCGACAGTGGAACTGATTATATCTGAACCGGCAGCACCTTTATCAGAACAGAATGTTGAACCCGTTACTTCGAAAGTATCAGAAAATTCAACAGTAACGGAAGAACCGGGAAGAGGAACAGAGAGTCAGGTGAATCCTAGGTATGTGAGATTGAATCATTCAAAAGATCAGATCATTGGGGATAATAACAATGGAGGAATGACAAGGAGATTGGCAACTAATGAGGTATGTTAAATTTCTCAAGTTGAACTGGTATTAGTAATTGAAGCATGTAAAGATGAATGTTGGATGAAAGCTATGGAAGAAGAATTAGATCAGATTGAGAAGAATAACACATAGGCTTTAGTTCCTCTGCCTAAAAATAAGAATGTTATTGGAACTAAATGGGTTTTTAGGAATAAATTGAATGAAGATGGACAAGTTGTAAGGAATAAAGCCAGATTGGTTTGTAAACTATATTCTCAAAAGGAACGAATTGATTATGGTGAAACTTTTGCACCTGTAGCTAGGATTGAAGTTGTAAGATTATTTCTTGTCTATGTTGCACATAAAAAACTACAAGGTTTATCAGATGGATGTCAAGTGTGCATTTTTTAATGGGGATCTTGATGAGGAAGTTTATATTGAACAACCTGATGGTTTTTCATTTCCAGATGATAAAAACATGGTTTCCAGGTTAAGGAAAGCTTTATATGGATTGAAACAGGCACCTAGAGCTTGGTATGCAAGGTTAGATAAATATCTTTTGAAACTTGGATTCACTAAAGGTAATGCTAATAGTAATCTATATTATAAGGTCATTGATGATGATATACTAATTATTGAAGTATTTGTTGATGACATCATTTTTGGAGGTGAAGATAAGTTGTGCATGGAATTTTTTAAGAATATGGAGAAAGAATTTGAAATTTCTATGATTGGGGAAACAAAAATTTTCTTAGGTTTGCAGATTACTCAGACTGATAAAGGTATTTTCATCTGTCAAACTAAGTATGCTAGGGAATTGTTGAAGAAATCTAGTATGGAAGACTCTAAACCGGTAAGTACTCCTATGGTTACAAGTGATAAATTGACAAGGAAAGATGTTTCTGTACCAATAAATCCTACAAGATACAAATCTATGATTGGAGGTCTGCTATATTTGACTCAGACTAGGCCTGACATAATGAATGTTGTTTGTATTACATCTAGATTTTAGAGTGATCCTAGAGCGAATCATGAGTGTGGGGTGAAAAGAATTTTTAGATAATTGCAAGGTACATCTGAATATGGATGATGGTACCCTAAGGATGATGACTTTACTTTATGTGCATATATAGATGCAGATTGGGCTGGTGATGTTCATGACCGGAAAATTACTTCTGGTGGAGCTTTCTTTCTTGGAAAGAAGTTGGTTTCATGGATTAGCAAGAAAAAAACATGTACTTCTTTATCTACTCTTGAAGCTGAGTATGTTGATGTTGCTACTAACTGTACACATGTTCTATGGATGAAGCAAATGTTGAAGGATATCAAAGTGCATTGCACTGGACCGGTAGTTATTCATTGTGATAACTATATTGCTATTGACATATCAAAGAATCTAGTATTTCACTCTAAGGCAAAGAACATATCTATCAAGTATAACTTTTTGAAGGAGAAGGTGAAAAAAATGAAGTTAGATTGTTTTATGTGAACACTAAAGAATAGATTGCAGATATTTTCACTAAACCTTTTCCTAAAGAATCATTTGAGTACCTAAGAGACGGATTATGAGTTTCTGCACCTATAACAGAGAAATAATTGATGTTATTTGACATCAGTCTGGTATGCATTATCTGAGATATTATTCATTCCAGCATTGATGTGCGGATGCTACTGCTCAGGGGAAGTAGTTAGCCTTGTGTTTCAGTGGATTTTGTTTTTGCTTTGATATTTTTGTCAGATTTCTGGCATTGATGTCAAAGGGGGAGAGATATATGTGAAAAACAGACCTTTACAGAGATATCATTCACAGGGGGAGTTTGGTCTTTGTTTCAGAACTTCATTGCTTTATCTTTGTGTGGGAAATTGTTGGTTGTCTTCCATTGGGGGAGACTTGTTTGGCATTCCTTAGCACTTGGATGTTTTTCACATCTAGTGTTACCATCAATGCCAAAGGGGGAGATTGTTGGCCATTTAGAGGAATTGATTATGTTTTGCATTGATGTTTTGTCATTGATGTCAACACTAGCTATTTTGGATGCTTTATCGGCACCCTTCTGGTCTCGGTAGGTTGTTTGATTTCTAGTTGGATTCGATCCAGTATGATCCGGTATTCTCTGGTATGTTTGGGTTATGGAATTGGCTTCTTCATGCTACTCATGTTCATGTTCAGTCAGTTGGTTTTGTTCTGGTGATTGAATGCTATCCTATTTGCTTGGAAGCTTGGTTTGTGCCTCTAGCGAGGGTTTCACCGGCAGCGCATTGATAAAGATCTTTGATGAATTCCATAAGTGGTGTTGGTGCAGCTTCTGGTGGAGATTCAGGATGCTGATAGTGATCATGTTTGAGACTTAGTTGATTGGGATTATTCCTTTGGCATGTATGGACCTATATTGGGTCCCCATGTATCTAGTTTATGGATCGGCTTAATGTAACGTGTGGATTGGACCCCTCGATGTGTTTCTGGGATGTCTTATGGGCTGGATATTATTTGTTTGGTCTTAGGCCAACATATTTTGTAATTATGTAATTGTTTTATTGTCTGGTGGCTGACCTGACTGTTTATGGTCGAGGGTTTGTATATATATGATGTAAGATCTCATTGTAGATCATCATGGTATAGGATATGGATATGTAAGGACCGAATAATGTAATAATCATTCAGGCAAAGGATTTGGTCGATCATTGGCGATCGAGTTGGATGTATATAAGAGGATTTAGTCCTCCAGTATTGAGCTTAACCAGAACTATATTCAGGCATAGGAGATGTTATCTTTGCAGTTCATTCATTTCTCTGGATTGTAGCCTGGATTTCTATGTAGTTAGTGAGACTCCTTTTGTGATGAGAAGTGTGCTCTAGGCTCTTGGATTTCTTGCAAGTGTAGGCCCCTCAATTGTAATTCACATACTTACTGCAGAAGTGTTATCTGACTGTGGGTAGGCTTCCCATCGTGGTTTTTCTCTTTACCTGGTTTTCCACATATAAATCTTAGTGCCATGTGGATGGTATTTATTCTTTGATTATTTCTTATTCTTAATTGGTTTATCTACTACTTCGGTATTTGGTTTATGCATTTCGGTATTGATCTTTTGGGTTCTAGTATTAAAGTTTAAATTGCTTAAGGTTCTAATAATCTGTGATAACTGATTCACCCCCCTTGGTGCAGGGGCACAAAGAAAATTTTATTGTGTTGATTACAGGAGATTGGAAGCATGTTGTTTTGGTTTGTAATAATGTCAATAGGTCTTTGAATAAGTCCTCAAATGTTTGTAAGGACCCTAGGAGTTACTGATTGGCCAATTTTGGCATATGAGGCTCTTAAGGGTGTCAGATAGAGCACTTGGTAGAATAAGTTGTTATTGAGTTAGAATAGGTTGGTTTGATGTTGTTTAGAGGTTTATAAGGTCATTTGGATCATTTGGAAGTGACCTAGGTTGGATTTGAGCAAAGTTGCTTACTTATGTAAAAAGTTGTAAAAAGTTGCAAAAGTTGCTCATAGCAACTTTGCAACATTTGCACTTTCACACACCAACGGCTAGTTGGTTGTGTTTTTTAGTTAAGGGAACTTGTAACCAACCCAAGGCCAATATAAGGCTTGGGAAAATCCATGAGAATGGGGGGTTGAAGAATTGAAACAAGAAGAGCAAGTTTAGCCTTTCAAATTGTGTGTTTTCAGCGAGTATAGTTGAGTTTATTTGTATTTATAGAGTCTGTATGGATTTCCAAGCCCAGACCAAGGCATGAATTGTTAGAGAAGAGTCATATCATTCATTTGATGGTAGACTGAGGTTTTCAAGTGTTATAGTTTGCAATTTTTGTCATTTTTGTTGCAGGCGGGTCCTAAGGACCTAAAAACCAGGGTTTTGAGGACTCTATGGCCCATTCCTAGCATTCCATGGTGTAACCCCATATTGAAGCCTTATTGAATGTTAGGTGGCCTTGTATATAATGTTTTCTTTTTTGGTTTTAATACAGGGAAGGCTCAACTTCATATTTGCCACCATACCTGAGGCTTGGCACGTTGAGTTAGCAAGCATTGGGGATTAGGGACATCAAACCCTAGATGGGTAAATTCGATGGATGGGATTGAGACAAGGTTGGATTGGAAATCCTCAAGGATGTAAAGACCTAAAAAAATCATCAGTATCCTTGAGTAATCAGACTGGTAAAGACTTTCAGGAAAATCCCTATTTTGTAGGCTTAAAAGGAGGAATTAGGGCTAAAAAGGGTTAGGATGGTTAGAGACCAAACCCATATGCAATTTTGAGATATTGTATGAAGCTTCCAAAAAGGGTATCTGAAAAGCCAAAGAGTTCATAGGGGTGTTCAAGACTTCTAACAGATAACTACAAAATACCTCACCGATAGGGCTAATTGTATTAGGTCACCTAGTAGACCTAAAAGAGTAGATCGGCCCTAAAATTTGAAACCAGTAAACACCAAAGTCCTGAATGAAGGGGATAGGGTTGAATAGCTTAAGCTAATCATCCCTAAGTGTGTTGTTCATGTGTGAATGAAGATCCTATGGTAGAGGGGGTTGGCTCTTGGTTAAAGTGTTGAGAAGGAAGGTCTCTAATAAGGAATGTGACATACTCACAAAACAAGAAGTGGTCAACTTAGACTGAGGATGGTGCAGGAGAACATAAGGGTTGAAATGCCCTTAACCAATTTTGTCGTATGATACCTTCCAGTGCTCATGTAAATACATAAGGATTGGCTCTAGTCCATTTGTATGGTTGTTTAATTGTAGTTTTTAAAATTTCTCTTATCGACAAGACCTACCCCCGATCGGCAAGTCTTACCCCAATGAGTTCACCAGAGTTTGGAGTGGTTCACACTTACCCCAATGACCTGATAAGTCGTCAGTGCTCCAAGTATTTTTATCGGGTATCGGAAGGAGTAGTTTCAAGTTTCCCCGATGATTAACTTGACCTATATTCGGACGATGATCGCGAATGATCCTACATTTGTCGCTATACTGCGATGGGAAGATGATCACCAGATAATCCTCACGACTTGACGACAAAGCATGTGCAAAAAGAAGCAAGTTAATGACCATGCAATTTGAAGGTGGATCAATGGTGGTCACTCTACCACAATAGAGAGATGCAAAAAAGTTATTCCCCGTGACTTGGCGACCAAGTGGTGGGACCCAGCAAGAGAGCAGGTCAGGCGAGGTAACGAGTGAGAAAGTCTAGGATGATCAAACGATTGTCACTGTACCACATAATGAAGATACTTTCTAATTATCCCCCACGACATAGCGACTGGTGAGGTGGTGGTCTAGTGGCAGGTCAGGTGGCACCCAACTGGATGCGCGGACAAACCAGAAAGTAACACCGTGGCAAAAGAGAGAGTAGTTCAGCTAAGATAAAGGTTGAGCATATCAAGGAAGATCGGGCGATCGAGATTTCATCGGCTATCAGAGGAGTTGTCTACTAGTTCATCAGGAGATCAGAGCAATGCATTTGTGGTCTTACCGATGGCCGACAGAGTAGAGACTGACTACGGGTGTGCGCTCGAACCAGAGTCCAAAAGGTAAACACTTGGACACTGAAGATGGTCTTGTTGGTGTTTATGAATACGAACCGACCCGATTTCTTGGTGCATGTGGGATATTGCGTTTCTCATGAATGCAGACTGTCGTAGACGATTAAATTTCAAACTGTTGGTGCAGTTGCAAATGGAAACGGTTGGTAATGAGATTTATCTCATCCAATAGGAGGAGTTCCAAACAGAGGATGTATGTATAAAAAGACCCAACGGGCATCTATAAGGGGCTAATGGTTAATCGTGGATCTTTGATCGTGAATCATTGATCGTTGTTTGTCAATTACCTCGGAGAACACTTTTTGTTTTTCTGGAATGCAATAGAAAAGTCCATTTTCTGGTTTTTAATTAGAGTTTCATTTGTTTTCGTTTCACGTATGTTGTCAATGTAATTGTTTCATTTCTCTGTTCTGTGAGTTGTTGGTTTGAACCCGTGAATAAATTTGGGATCTATAAATAAAGCTTTCCTTTTCAGTTTTTGTTCCCTGTTTGCAATAATCAAATGGCTCTGACTTGAAACTCCACAAGATCTTTGGAGATTGTCAAGCAGAGCCAAAAATGTATACTAGGTTTTCATTTGAGAGAGACCAAGAAATGGCAATCGCCATTTCTACATACTGAGCCTAGGTGAGCTTGGTGATAGTCCGGCTAGGTATCAGTAATTTGAAGGAGATAACTTGCAAGGGAAGGAAACTCCTAAGAACTAGGAAAAGATCCAGAAGGCTACAAGCCTGAAAATGAGACATTGTGTAACCATAGGAAAAAGTTGTTTAAACCAAACAAGATGGGTGGTTTTGCAAAAAGAGAGTGAATGTGTGTGTTTCCTAAACCCCTCCAAGGATTTAGTGAACAAGCTTACTTTATGAGCTTGAGGAAGGTGAGATAATCAAACAAATGGTAGGGAAGCCCTTAGAAGTCTAGAGGGGTAGACTTGGAACCCGGAAAGGGATAGAAGAAACCAAATTGATGGCAAAATAGGTTGCCTCCCTATCATATTAGTATCAGAGCAAGGTTAGACTTGGGAAGAAAGTAGTTGATGTCAGGCACTAAATTAGTAGGAGAAAATAGTCTCAGAATGGTGACCAATGCAGAGTTAGCCAAGAAGGTAGAAGATCAAGAGGAAGAGAATAGACTCTTGAAATAAAGATAACTATAATTGGAGAGAAAACTACACGTAGTTGAGGATAAAACTGAGAAAGTAACAATTTAGGTCAGTGAAGGGAAGGGTAAAGAATCAGTGGAAGAGGATAGGATACCTGCCCCAAACCCTATCCTACATGAAAAACCTTTCCTTAAAGCAATTAAAGCCTTAGGAGGAAAATCCCTAGAAGGAGTGCCACTTTTTTATGGGAAAATGGAGCCTAAAGTAGTTATGGAATGGATTGAATGATTGGAGAATCACTTTGAGTGTGATGGAATTAGTGAAGCCCAAAAGGTGAAGGTAGCTAAGTCTAGATTGAGAGGAGAAACCTTGGCTTGGTGGAAATTTATCCAAGAAGAAAGGCAAAAAGAGGGTAAGAACCAAATAGCCAATTGGAACGGAATGGTAGCCAAGGTGAGGGAAGCCTATATCCCTGAAGATTATGAGATCCAACTACATAAAAGGAGACAAAACCTATGACAAAGAGACTTGGATGTGAGCAGCTACACTGAGGAATTTTAGAAGTTGTGTCTGAGATCCAAGGTGGTAGAGGATGAGAGCATCAAGGTAGCCAGATACTTGAATGGCTTGAGATGGAATATTCAAGAGGAGTTGAGATTTTTATGTCCTAACACTGTGCATAAGTGCTATCAATTGGCACTGAAGATGGAGGAAAAGAGTAAAAAGAAGCAAGAACAAAACAATAGAGGAAGAGGCAGAGGAAAAGATGGTAGAGGCCAAAGAGGCAGTTTTGGTGGAAGAGGAATAGATCAAAGGTCCCAAGGAGAGTCCAAACCTATAGAGAAAAGTGAGGATTCACATATCAAGAGAAGCTATAGAGGAAAGGGATCATCTAGCAACCCAGGAAGAGGTAGATCTAGTGGACCGGGAAGACGGTCCTACTTCTCCACCATGAAGTGTTACAATTTCTAAAAGTTGGGTCACCCTGCCTATAGATGTCCAGAGAAATCCTCTTCATCTCAATGAAGTGAAAGAAGAGTGACATATGTGCAAGAAGATGCAGAAAGCAGCAAGACACAAGGTATGAGATTAGCTCCTAAACTTGGAGAAAAATTAATGATGAAGAGCCTTGACTAAGGAAGCAATCAAAGAAGAACCAACTCAAAGAAGATCTTTGTTTAGAATCAAATGCAAGGTCCTTGGTAAGGTTTGTAGAGTGGTGATAGACTCAGGGTCTACTGGCAACATTATCTCAGAAGAAGCAGTAAGTAAATTGAAGTTGAAAACAATTCCACATAGTAATCCATATAGGGTCACTTGGCTCAACAAGGAGCAACATGTGGTAGTGAATGAACAAACATGGGTTGAGTTCAACATAGGTAGTTATAAGGATAAAGTATTGTGTGACATCCTGCCTATGGATGCTTGTCATCTACTTCTTGGTAGACCATGGCAGTTTGACAGAAAGGCCATTCACAATGGAGAGAATAACTCTTATTCTTTTTAAAAGGATGGAGTTACATACCATATTCAGTCCCTAAGTGATGAAGGAGAGAGCAGCAAAACTAAAGGCCCACGTGCATTACTGGTAGGTGAAAAGGAGTTCATTAACACTCTCAAGGAAGGAGAAGGGGTGGGGTTTTCTCTTATAGTGAAACCAAAGGAAGAAAAGCAAGAAAAGAAGGTTCAAATACCTCATGAAGTGCAGCAGATACTAGACAATTTCAAAGTGATCATAAGTGATGGAGCACCAGCAATCCTGCCACCTATTAGAGCCATAAAAAATCAGATTGATTTCATTCTAGGAGCATCATTACCCAACAAAGTAGCCTATAAGATGACTTCTGAATAGAACAAGGAAGTGGCTAGACAAGTCCAAGAATTATTGGACCAAGGGTTGATAAAAAAGAGCATAAGTCCTTGTGTCGTACCTACAGTGTTAGCACCCAAGAAAGGAGGAACATGGAGGCTATGCATAGATTCAAGAGCCATAAATAGAATCACTATCAGGTACAGATTTCCTATCCCAAGAATTGAAGACTTGATGGATTGCTTGGGAGGTGCAAAGTACTTCACTAGATTGATCTCAAGAGTGGACACCACCAGATCGGGCTAAAGGAAGGTGATGAATGGAAAACAGCCTTCAAAACCAATGAAGGACTTTATGAGTGGCTTGTTATGCCATTCAGTCTTAGTAATGCTCCCAGTACATTCATGAGACTCATGAATGAAGTGGTGAAAGATTTTATTGGTAAATTTGTTGTTGTATACCTAGATGATATCTTGATTTTCAGTAGAATTAAAGAGGAACATCTAGATAATCTTAGTATTGTATTGAAAAAATTGTATGATGAGCAACTAACAATAAACTTGGAGAAGTGTGAGTTTATGAAGCAGGAACTTGTCTATCTTGGATTTGTAGTTTCAGGGGGAGATTTGAAGATGGACACATCAAAGGTGGAAGCCATCACAAATTGGCCAACACCAAAGACAGCAAGTGAAGTAAGAAGTTTTCATGGTTTGGCACAATTCTACATGAAGTTTATCAGAGGGTTCAGTGATATTTGTGCACCCATGTTGGATACCATCAAAGGAGGAGTTAAGACTAAGTTTCAGTGGACCAATGCAACTAACAAAGGGTTTAAATTCTTTAAACAAAAGGTAGCTACACAACCAGTACTCATTCTTCCTAGTATTGATAAGTTGTTCACAATTGAATGTGATGCAAGTAATATAGCAATTGGTGATGTTTTGAGTCAAGAGAATAGACCTGTAGCTTTCTATAGTGAGAAGCTCAATGATGCCAAGAAGAAGTATTCATCCTATGATCTCGAGCTGTATTCTCTTGTCCAAGCTCTTAGGAAGTGGAGGCACTACTTGTTACCTAAGGAGTTTGTTGTTTACACAGATAATCAAGATTTAAGTTTTCTAAATTCACAAGATAAGTTGAGTCATAGGCACGTTAAATGGGTTGAGTATTTGCAGTCATATACTTTTTCTATTAAGCATAAGAAAGGATAGTGTAATAAAGTAGCAGATGCTTTGAGTAGAAGGCTACTAACAGTCCAAGAAGTGTAGATTTGGAGTATTGAAGTTGATTACTTCAAGGATTTGTACCCCAATGATGAAGATTTTGTAGCCATTTACAAGGTTTATCAAGAATTTCAGAATCACTTTCATAGTGAATATGCTAACTTTACTTTGCATAATGGTTTGTTGTTTAAAGTTGGATAGTTGTGTGTTCCCAAAGGGTCTATGAGGGAAAATCTGACCCAAGAAAAGCACACTGGATGTTTGAGTGGTCATTTTGGCCTTAATAAGATATTGGAACTTGTGCAAAGGTTCTACTATTGGCCCATAATGTAGAGGGATATCTGAAAGTATGTTGAGCAGTGTATGGTTTGTCAGAAAGATAAAGGTACAACTACGAATGCTGGTCTTTACCATCCATTACCTATTCCTACAAGGCCATGGGAATGTGTAAGTATGGATTTTGTGGTTGGATTACCCAAAACAAAGCTTGGTTGTGATAGCATTTTTGTTGTTGTTGACAGATTCAGTAAGATGGCACATTTTGTTCCTTGTAAAACTACCCATGATGCTAGTCACATTGCACACTTGTTTTTCAAATAGGTTATAAGAATCCATGGTTTTCTAGTTAGTATTTTTTAGATAGAGATGTCAAATTCCTTGGACATTTTTGTAAAACTCTTTGGAAAAGACTGGGAACTAACTTGTCTTTTTTTTCAGCCTATCATCCCCAAATAGATGGTCAAATAGAGGTGGTCAATAGGACACTTGGAAACCTTTTAATGTGCTTGACAAAATAGTATGGATAGAGTTGGGATCAGGTTCTTCACTAGGCAGAGTTTGTGTACAATGACAGTGTCAACATGTCTACTGGGAAGAGCCCTTTTGAGATAGTGTATGGTATGCACCCACGAGGTGTTATGGAATTACAAGATTGTGGTAATCTGTTCCACATAAGTGGTCAAGCTAATGATGTCACTCAATCTATGAAGGAGGTTCATGACCAAGTCAGGCGAGCTCTCCAGGATTCTTCACAAAAAGTTAAAGCCCGAGTTGATACCACCCAGAGAGATGTGCAATTTTTAGTGGGAGATTTGGTGATAGTACATTTGAACAAGGCTCGACTTCCAAAAGGGGTTCCCAGCAAGCTACAAATGAGGAGAATAGGCCCTTGTAAAGTTTTAGCCAAGTATGGCTCTAATGCCTATAAGATTGATTTGCCATCTGATATTGCTTTGTCTCCCATTTTCAATGTCGTGAATTTGGTTATCTACAAGGGACAACTTCCCAAGAGGATGCATGAGTTTTAGATATTCAACAGTCACTTGCCGACCTGCCATTACTTTCTAGTTCCATGTCTCACGCTGAGAAAGTGTTGGATTCTCGCGTTCTCAAGAAGACTAGACAACAGGTCTACATGGAACATTTGGTGAAGTGGATACATAAACCTGATTCTAAAGCAACCTAGGTCCCTGAATAAGACTTTGTTAAGTTAAGAATTGATCTTTCCTTGCTGTCGAGCACAATCACTTGACTTCTTTGTTTTGGGGGGAGTATGGTGCAGGAGTACCTAAGGGTTGAAATGCCCTTAACCAATTTTGGCCTGTGAGACCTTCTAGTGGTCATGTAAATACATAAGGACTGGCTCTAGTCCATTTGTATAGTTGTTTAATTGTAGTTTTTAAAATTTCTCTTATCAGAAAGACCTACCCCCGATCAGCAAGTCTTACCCCAATGAGTTCGCTAGAGTTTGGAGTGATTCACACTTACCCCAATGACCCGATAAGTCATTGGTGCTTGGAGTATTGTTATCGAGTATCAGAAGGAGTACTTTCAAGTTTCCCCGATGATTAACTTGACCTATATTCAGACAGTGATCGCGGATGATCCTATGGTTGTCGCTATACCGCAATGGGAAGATGATCGCTAGATAATCCTCATGACTTAGTGACAAAGCACATGCAAAAAGAGGTGACTTAATGACCATGCAAGTTGAAGGTGGATCAACAGCGTTCGCTATACCACAATAGAGAGATGCACAAAATTTATTCCCCGCGACTTGGCGACCAAGTGGTGGGACCCGACAAGAGAGAAGCTCAGGCGAGATAACAGGTGAGAAAGTCTAGGATGATCGAATGATTGTCTATACCGATGATGAAGATACTCGCTAGTTATCCCCCACGACATAGCGACTGGTGAGGTGGCAGTCCAATGGTAGGTCAAGTGGCGCCCAGTTGGATGCGCAGACAAACCAGGAAGTAACACCATGGAAAAAGAGAGAGTAGTTCAGCTGAAATAAAGATCGAGTAGATCAAGGAAGATCAAACAATCGGGATGTCATCAGCTATCGGAGGATTCATCTACTGGTTCATCGGGAGATCGGAGCAACGCATTTGTGATCTTACCGATGGCTGATGGAGTAGAGATCGACTATAGGTGTGTGCTCGAACCAGAGTCCAAAAGGTAAACACTTGGACACTGAAGATGGTCTTGTCGGTGTTTATGAATATGAACTGACCCGACTTCTTGGTGTCGCAGACGGTTAAATTTCAAATTTTTGGTGCATTTGCAAATGGAAATGGTTGGTAATGAGATTTATCTCATCCAATAGGAGGAGTTCCAAATAGAGGATGTATGTATAAAAAGACCCAATGAGCATCTGTAAGGGGCAAATGGTTAATTGTGGATCTTTGATCGTGAATCATTGATCGTTGTTTGTCGATTGCCTCAAAGAACACTTTTTGTTTTTTTCTGGAATGCAATAGAGAAGTCCATTTTCTGGTTTTTAATTAGAGTTTAATTTATGTTCGTTTCACGTATGTTGTTAATGTAATTGTTTCATTTCTCTGTTCTATGAGTTGTTGGTTTGAACCCATGAATAAATTCAAGATCTATAAATAAAGCCATAAACTCAAGTTGAAAAGGTTGCCATACACCAATCCCTATAAGGTATCATGGTTAAGTAAAGGATAGCATGTGTTAGTTGATGAGCAAGCTTGGATAGACTTTGAAATTGGAGAGGATAAGGATAGAGTATTATGTGATATACTACCCATGGATGTATGCCATTTGTTACTTGGATGCCCTTGGCAATATGATGTCAAAGCCATACATGATGCGCAGAAGAATTATTATGTTATCACCAAGGAAGGTAGGAAGTTCAAAATGGATCCTTTGGTTGTTCACGGAGAAGAAAGACATGTAGGATCAAGTGTTATGTTTCTTAGTGGGAAATATTTCCTAAAGGAGTTGAAGCGTGAAGGGAACCAAGGACGTGTCATCATAGTGAAACCAAAATTAGAGGCAAAGACTGTACCCAAACTGATGGTGCCTCAAGAAGTGAAGACCTTGTTGGACCGGTACAAAGACATTGTTGTAAATGAGATACCAGATGCTTTACCCCCATACAGAGATGTGAACCATCAGATAGACCTCATACCCAGAGCTACCTTGCCAAACAAGGCTGCTTACAAAATGACACCTACTCAAAATGAGGAAATAGCAAAACAAGTGCAGGAGTTGCTAAATAACGAGTTGATAAAGAAGAGTTTAAGCCCATTGGTAGTACCTACTATCTTGGTACCTAAGAAAGATGTCAAATGGAGAATGTGCACTGACTCAAGAGCCATCAACAAGATTACAATCAGATACTAGTTTCAAATGCCAAGAATTGAGGACCTAATGGACTACCTAGGAGGAGCTTGTTACTTTTCAAAGGTGGATTTGAAATCCGGTTATCATCAAATAAGGATCAAACCTAGAGATGAGTTAAAAATAGCCTTTAAGACCAATGAGGGGCTCTATGAATGGTTGGTGATGCCCTTTTGGCTCACAAATGCACCTAGCACCTTCATGAGACTCGTGAATGAAGTGCTTGTAGAACTTATTAGTAAATTTGTGATTGTTTATCTTGATGACATTCTGATTTTTAGTAGGTTAAGGGAGGAGCATATCAAACATTTGGATCAGGTCTTGAGGAAGCTACACCAATAAAATTTGATGATCAACTTAGACAAGTGTGAGTTCTTCAAAACTGAACTAGTATATCTTGGTTTTCTAGTTTCTCAAGGCTGTTTGAAAATGGATCCAGACAAGGTAGATGCAATAGTTAATTGGCCTACTCCTAAGTCAATAGGAGATGTGAGAAGTTTTCATGGATTAGCTTCTTTCTATAGGAAGTTTATTAGAGGGTTTAGTCATGTATGTGCACCTATATTGAGCACCATCAAAGGTGGAATGAAATGTCAATTTAATTGGACTAGTGCAGCAGACAAGGGGTTTGAGTTGTTGAAACAAAAAGTAGCAGAACTACCTTATCTTAGGCTCCCTGATTTCAATCAACTCTTTACTCTGGAATGTGATGCTAGAAAGTTGGCAATAGGAGTAGTTTTGAGCCAAGAAGGTCATCTGGTATCATTTTTCTCTGAGAAGCTCAATGAGGCAAAGCAAAAGTACTCTACCTATGACCTAGAGTTGTATGCCATGGTAAAAGCACTTAAGAAATGGTGGCATTATCTGCTCCTAAGGAATTCATAGTTTATACTAATAACCATTCACTTAGCTTCTTGAATGGATAGGAGAAGTTGCACCAAAGACACCTCAAATGGGTTGAGCACTTGCAGGCCTATACTTTTTCCATCAAACACAAGCAAGGAGTCACCAATAAGGTAGTAGATGCCATGAGTAGAAGAGTTATTACCATCCAAGAAATGCAGCTCCAAAGTATGGGGTTAAGTGATCTCAAAGATCTATACCAAGGTGACAAGGATTTTGGTGAAGAATATGATGTTTGCACCAATTTTGCTAATGTTTGTCATGTTGCATATTCTGATTTTATGTTGCAAGAAGGCCTTTTGTTTAAAGGACACTTACTTTGCATACCATGGTGTTCTATGAGAGACAATATCATCAAGGAGAAGCATCAAGGCAGCTTAGGAGGACATTTTGGCCTTGACAAGACCTTAGAGTAGGTTGGACGGTTCCATCATTGGCCTAAACTTTAGTCAGATGTTAGAAGGTTTATGGAGAAATGCCCTATATGTCAAAGAGCTAAAGGAACCTCCAACAATGTAGGTTTATATCAGCCATTGGCCATACCAACTAGACCTTGGGAATGTTTGAGCATGGACTTTGTTCTTGGCTTGCCTAGGACTCCAAGAGGGTATGACAGTGTTTTTGTCAGAGTGGATAGATTCAGCAAGATGGTACACTTTGCTCCTTGCAAATGCACTAATGATTCCTCCTACATAGTAGGGTTATTCTTCAAAGAGGTTGTGAGGATTCATGGATTACCGCTTAGCATTGTGAGTAACAGAGACACTAAGTTTGTAAGTCACTTTTGGCGAACCTTGTGGAAGAAACTAGGCACAAAACTTTCCTTTTCATCAACATACCATCCACAATCAGATGGTCAAACTAAATTAGTTAATAGATCCTTAGGCAACTTGTTGAGATGTCTCACCAAGAAGCATGGACAAGCTTGGGATCTAGTATTGGGTCAAGCAGAGTATGCTTACAATGACTCAGTTAATAGAAGCATAGGTCAGAGTCCCTTTGAGATAGTATATGGATGTCATCCTAGGGGAATCTTAGAGCTTAGATATCTCAATTATATGGACCATAGAAGTGCACAAGGGGAAAACTTCACAGAGAATGTAAAAGAGATACATGAGCAAGTCAAGAAGACATTGCAGCAACACAATGAGAAGTACAAAGCCCTAGCAGATAAAAAGTGAAGAGAAGTACACTATAAGGTTGGTGATCTAGTGTTGGCCTACTTGAGGAAGGAGAGACTACCCAAGGGACAACCTAGTAAGCTATGCATGAAGAATATTAAACCTCCTAGGGTAATTCATAAGTTTGGCAACAATGCCTATGAGTTAGTGTTACCTCCAAACTTGGGCATATCCCCAATCTTCAATGTATGTGATTTATATCCATACAAAGGGTCTCAAATATCTACAAATCAAGAAGAAATTATTGTTATTGAAGATGAAGACTCGTTACAAGATTTACCTCCAAGCCAACCGGTCACATTGGAATGCATTTTGGATTCTAAGGTTGTGAAAAAGACTAGGAAAAGAGTCTATAAAGACTATCTGATCAAATGGATAGGGCTACCAGAGTCAGAAGCTATATGGATGTCAGAGAGATATATTACAACATGGTACCATTTTCCAAGCCTTATCTACTCAAGAGACTTGAGTTCTTCTTACCCCGAAGCATGGTGCAAGGGCACAAAGGCAATTTTATTGTGTTGATTCCAGGAGATTGGAATCATGTTGTTTTTATTTGTAATAAGGTCAATAGGTCTTTGAATAAGTGCTCAAATGTTTGTAAGGACCCTAGGAGCTACTGATTGGCCAATTTTGGCATTTGGGGCTCTTAAGGGTGCCAGATAGAGCACTTGGTAGAATAAGTTGTTATTGAGTTAGAATAGGTTGGTTTGATGTTGTTTATAGGTTTATAAGGTAATTTGGATCATTTGGAAGTGACCTAGGTTGGATTTGAGCAAAGTTGCTTACTTATGTAAAAAGTTGTAAAAAGTTGTAAAAAGTTGCAAAAGTTGCTCATAGCAACTTTACAACATTTGCACTTTCACACACCAATAGCTAGTTGGTTGTTTTTTTCAGTTAAAGGCATTTGTAACCAACCCAAGGTTGATATAAGGCTTGGGAAAACTGATGAGAATGGGGGGTTGAAGAATTGAAACAAGAAGAGCAAGTTTAGCCTTTCAAATTGTGTGTTTTTAGCGAGTATAGTTGAGTTTATTTGGATTTATACAGTCTGTACGGATTTCCAAGCCCAGAACAAGGAATTAATTGTTAGAGCATAGTCATATCTTTGATTTGATGGTAGACTGAGGTTTTGAAGTGTTATAGTTTGCAAGTTTTGTCAATTTTGTTGCAAGCAGGTCCTAAGGACCTAAAAACCAAGGTTTTGATGACTCTATGGCCCATTCCTAGCATTCCATGGTGGAACCCCGTATTGAATCCTTATGGAATGTTAGGTGGTGTTGTATATATTTTTTTCTTTTTTGGTTTTAAGACAAGGAAGGCTCAACTTCAGATTTGCCACCATACCCTAGGCTTGGCACGTTGAGTTGGCAAGCATTGGGGATTAGGGACAACAGGCCCTAGATGGGTAAATCTTATGGATGGGATTGAGACAAGGTTGGATTGGACATCCTCAAGGATGTACAGACCTAAAACAATCACCAAAATCCTTGAGCAATCGGACTGGTAAAGACTTTCAAGCAAATCCCTATTTTGTAGGCTTAAAAGGAGGAATTAGGCCTAAAAAGGGTTAGGATGGTTAGAGACCAAACCCATATCCAATTTTGAGATATTGTATGAAGATTCCAAAAAGGTATCTGAAAAGCCAAAGATTTCATAGGGGTGTTGAGGACTTCTAACAGATAACTGCAAAATACCTCACCGGTAGGGCTAATTGTATTAGGTCACCTAGTAGGCCTAAAAGAGCAGATCGACCCTAAAACTTGAAACCAGTAAACACCAAAGTCCTAAATGAGGGGGATAGGGTTGAACAACTTGGGCTAATCATCCCTAAGTTTTTTGGTCATGTGTGAATGAAGATCCTATGGTAGAGGGGGTTGGCTCTTGGTTAAAGTGTTGAGTAGGAAGGTCTCTAATAAGGAGTATGGGACACTCACAAAACAAGAAGTGGTTACCTTAGACTAAGGACCTTGGGAAGGTCAATAAGGGTGGTCCCTACAACCTTTGGAAGGTTGAAAAGTGTGGAACCATTGGATGGTTCAAGAGCCAACCTTAGGAGACATCAAGAGTAAGAAAACCTAGAAGGAGAGCTTAACCACTCTACATCACCCCCCCCCCCCCCGCCTCTCAGTTGTCTTCCATTATTTGAACTGTCTACATAGAAGGCTCCTTGTGCTCCAAAAACCTGCTCTTAGATTCTTATATAGATAGATAGATAGTTCTTATTCCCCTTGAAATGAAGAAAGAGAGCTCTTATGTATGAAACCCTAGATCTTAATTTTGACTTAATTTCGCCTTTAGGCTGACCTAGGAATTGAATTTCCCGCCGATATTTTGGGGTTAAGCATTATAATATCGTAGAATTGTGCTCCCAAAATTTTGAAAAAAAGTCGAGGACCATGTGCATTCCCGCCACGGTCCAACCAACTTTTCACCAAATTTTTAGGGCTATTAGATATGATGATATTAGAGTGAATCCCAAAGTTACAACTGATTTTGAGGTGTTTTGATATGTGAAATCGGACATTAAAGGTTGAAATAGGACATAATTAGGGTTTATGATTAAATGATTTATTGGAGGAATAAAATAAAAAGTGGCACACTTAGGGTAAAGGGCCCAATTTTATGATGTATGAATTGATTAAATATGACTTTAAATTTAATTTAATTAATTAATTAAATTATTAAAGAGAAATAATAATGTAAGATGCAAACACACTAAGGCAGGTGCTAAACTAAGTGTGAAATTGTACCACCCTAGCAAGAGTGTACAATTTACGACACTACATTTAGCCTCCACTTTAGCGGTCATATGACACTACGTGCAAATGAAAGATAAAGTAAAGAAAAGTAAACATTCATGAAAAAGGATATATCCACAAGTTGTCGGACGAAGCCCCGAGCTATATCTATAGTACACAATTAGGATCCGCACCCTAAAAAACCACATGTTAGATAAAATCACAAAATCACCTAAATGCATACTAAGGAAGGTGATGAAAATTTGAGGGTAGCTATATGCCCCCCCCCCCCAGTTTTGGCTTACTAACTTTAGTGAGTTGAAATAGGGTATCATGTTTACCACATCGAATTGTGAAAGGAGATTGATGAAAAATGCTCACGAGAAGATTTGATACAAGCTCAAAAATTAATGGAGAATCATATGGCAAGAAAGAGAACTAAGCCTCAATTCCAACACAATAAAGAGTGTGAGGATTTTAGAGCTCTCTAACACAAGATGAAATATTTAAATGGAAACAAATTCAAAGAGAATGAAGAAGAGATAGGAAGCATGAATACACACTTTGGTGATCCATGAGAAGAGAAAATGAACCATGGACATCTCGCCCCTAAAACTAGGTGATCCATGGATAGAAGGACATGGAAAACTAGCCCCCAGAGTCTATCTGACTGATCCATGTAAGGGAGGAGAGTGAAAACACTGTTAGTTCCACTCAAATTCATGCATGTGTGTGCGAGTATAACAAGGATACCTACCTTGGACACCAAGAAGATATCCATCATGCAATAATGTCATAAATCCAAGTAGGAGAGGGAATACTCTTCAAGCAAGGATAAGATAGTTGAAAATACATATACCTTCAAGAGGAGTTGTCTTAGACAAATATAACATCTTATAGAATGAATTAATGCAAGAAATTTGAAAAGAGCAGAGGATTGAGATGACATCAAAGAGATTATTTATAACAACACTCTTCTAAAAGAAGGCAAGAGATCCTCATAAGGGATATGCATGTGCACAAAATATAAGGGTTTATTATAAAAGATGCTACTAAATGAAGAAAATAAATTGATGAATGATCAAAGACTTCCAACACCAAGGAGGAGGTCCCAATTAAGGATATGTACTTCAGATACCTATTAGGGATGCTTCTTCCAATATGAGAGAAGGAATTCAAGTATGAATACACCTCTACAATCAATAAGAAATCCTTATAGAAGACACTACTTCACAAAGGGGAAATTTTAATCTTAAGAAGGAGAGATGTTTGAAATCACTCTTTCCCCCTATATATAGGGAGAAGAGATGTGATATAAATAGGCTATTATGTTGCTTCCAAAAGTATGATTGCACATGAAATTGTACCATCATGAATGACAATGAGCCCCCAGTAGGTGAGCTACCAATGTCACATAATGATGAGCAACATAATAGCCATTAATGTTATTTAAAGACATGATAGATTGAATGAGGTATTTGAATATGACATGTTAAATGCTCTACTATAAGTGAGATTAAAAACATGTATAAGATGATGAATGTTAAAAAGTCTTTAGAAAGAGAAAAGTTTATAGGAGAAGAATAGGTCACTAAGTCATACTTCTCTTGCACACAAGAAATATTAGGAGAGGAATAAGTATAATTCATTAGAGCCTTATTCCTAGAAGAATGGATTTTAGAATGAGTATAAAATAAAGCCTCATAAGTGAGATTAAAAATCTCTTGAGGAGATTCGTAAAGAGATTTGTTCATCACCAAGATTTCCTTATGAGGGGGATGAGTCTTGAAAGAAGTAAAAGATGATTTAATTGAGGTGAGGTTATCATCACTACTAAATATAGCATTCACATTGATGGATGGTCTTTTAGATGCTTTGGTTGGCTTAGAAGGATTATATCCAAGTCCAAGCTAAAATGTGAAAACTAGGACCATAAAGGGATGCCAAATCAGAAAGATATGGTTGTGCCTCATAGGTCTCGGTGCTATATGAATTAGAGGAGGGATTTGAAGAATTATTTGAATTAGAAGCAATCACAAAGTTTTTACTTAGTTTCTTAGACAAGGTGGGTTGTTCTTTGGGTTTCTCCTTCTCAGTCTTAGATTCTTTCCAAGATACTCTATACTCTCCTATAAAAGTAGGGGTAAAGTCTAGAGATCCCCAATCATCATCTGAGAGCACTCCTTCGGGAGAAAATATATCCTTGGGAGGAGATTCCAATCGAGTAAAAGAATCAGGAGTACTAGAAGGAACATCATTAAAGGAAATAGATGTATCTGAAGAAGTAGAAGGATTAGAAGCTAATGGGAATTAGTTGAACAAGAAGATCCAGATTTTAATGGTTCTTGAGGTTTAGCAGCTAACAAGGTGTATGTCATATTGTTATAAATGAATTTGACTTGCCTATGCAAAGTTGAGGGGACATCTTGCATGCTATTAATACAAGGTCTCCTTAATAGAAGTTTATATGTCAAATTATCAGGCATAACATGAGTAGATGTAGGTAACACAACAGGACCTACCCTAACAGGCAAGGTTATGACACCTAGACATTGTTTAGCAACATTATCAAAGCCTCGAATAGTAAGAGAAGAAGGTTCGATGAGAGAACGATTCACTTTAATCTTTTCCAATAAGTCCACACCACAAACATTAAAGCCAGATCCATTTTCCACAAGGGTTTGTCTTATATCACTATCATTGATAATAACCGCAATCATAAGAGGATCATATTGATGTTGGATTTCATGAGAAGGTAACTCATCTTGTGTGAATACAATTTGAGCTTTGGGTTTACTTGTAGGATCAATCAAAGAAGCCATGTTATTAGGTGTCACTACAAGTGGGACATCTAAGTTTTTCAAAGCATCTTGTAACATCCCATAATAAGCAGGTGAAGTTTGAACCAAATCCCAAATAGAAATCTTGGCAAGAGTAACTTTAAGTTGTTCAATGAGATCATACTCCTTACTAAGAGTTTGTGATATACGAGGTGCTTGTGGAAGAGTAGGTTGAGAGGGAGGAAGTGAAGTTGGGTTAACTGGAAGGGGATTAGGTTGCCTATTGTTTCTTGTGTTGTAGGTATGAGAAATCGTATGATAACTATCTTCGGTGATTTTCTTAGCATACTCATAAGGGCTCTTAATAGGATAACCTCCTTGCATAGTAATAATAGGTTTCTTAGGACTGCAAAAAGAATCATTAGCATAACCACCTTGAACCACTAAGATAGGCTTACATTGAGAACTTTGAGAAGGACAAGCACCTTGAACTGTGAAGAGGGGTTTATTAGGTGTTTCATTCACATGTATCAAATTGATTGAAGATGGTTTAGGAATATTAAAAGCACCCTTATGAATTTTAGAACAAGAATGAACAAGATTGTTGGAAGAATTGTTGATAGTCTCTTCTTGCACTAAAATGTTATCATGGTCAAGATCAATTTTAGGAGATAGACTAGAAGTAGGCATTGATGTTTCATAAGGAAGAGTATTAGTGGGAAAGGTCATATCATCCTCTATTATCAAAGGATCTACATGGGGAATAAACTCTCTAGGAGAAGGATCAACATTACTCTCTAAAGTTTCACCTTTGAGAGGGAAACCTTTGAAAGAGATGTTAACAATCTCTTCTTGAACTAAGGTATCCTTATGAGTAGAACCTAGTTGGGAAGAAGGATATGCCCTACCTTCAGAGGGAGAATGATTGAGATTCATGGAAGGTGAGATGCTATCAAGGGGGTTACTCTCATTGTATATGGTGAAAATGGATAACAATAATAACAATATTGAAAGGCTAAATGAATCCAACCACTAAACCCTAGCCTAACAATCAACAAAAATCCACCATAACATATGAAGATTACCTAAGACAATGCAAATAACTCAAAATCACAAAGATTATACCATCACATGTCCAATAGGGTTTTGATCTCCATTCTTCCTATCTCCATTGATCTTGCTTGATATATTTGCTCTCAGATTTTTATATGCACAAGAGCTCAACAAAGAACGGAATGTGGTTGCAAGTAGGATCGTAGTGTAGCCAAGTCTTCAAGATTAGTCATTAGGGTTTGACAATGAAGGAAGCATCTCCTTAAATAGAAGACACAATAAGAAATGGAGGGTTAAGATTGAGAGGTGTAAAAAGAGAGGTCGGCTAAGATTAGAGGGTAGGTAGAAGAAATAGTAAAATAATGAAAGGGGTAGGTAGTGTAGGAATTAAGAGATGAATGACATGTGTCATGTGTAGAAAAAGCTAATGAATTAATTAAATAAATAAAGATTTATTTAATTAATAGAAGGAATGGGATAATTAAATAAATAAAATATTTATTTAATTTAGGAAAAGGATAATTTAAATAAATAAATGTATTTATTTAAATGAGAAATAAGGCTAGAAAAGGATAAATGAATTAATTAAATAAATAAAGATTTATTTAATTAATAGAAGAATTAGGCTTAGATAATTAAATAAATAAAATATTTATTTAATTAGACATGACAATTTTGGGTGTCTACATTTTGCCCCTCTTTGAGACAATGCGGCTTGTCGCGTTGTTTCAAAGAAAATAAGATGAACTGATACAGAGTTGCCCCAAAATGGGAATAATATGCCCCCTCGAGAGATTGGATGAAAATGTCTGAAAAGATTGCAGACAATCTCTCGATAAGAAAGAAAGGCTAGAATGGATCGACTGGATAAAGTGACAAAGTCACGGGATAAAGAAGACTGACTCGGGAAATGAGGGCGAGGCTAGGGTAGGCTATAAGATAGACCACGGGCAAAAGACATCCTCATTGTCATCTACACCTTCACGAGACCATAGTGCAGAGCGAGAAAAAAGAGCAGCAGTAGTCAGCAGCGATGGCTTTCGTACACAGATTCGACCGCGTTCGCCGATTTCAGAGACCAGCAGATGCAGGAGAGCTGGTAAGTACCACCAAACCTCCTCGTACTTTGACGCTTTCAATTTTTGTCATTAATGCATGCTAAGTAGCAATAAATGCGCTTAGGAATAGGGCACAAAAAAGTGCAAAAACGTGAAATCACGTCTGCGTCGGTGCCAGGCGCGTCTGTGTCGGTTCCAGGCGCGTATGCGTCTGGGACCACGTTTATGTCGAATGTGGCCACATCTACGTTGTTGAGGCGCGTTTATGTTGCAAAGTCGCGTCTGTGTTGAATTTAGGCACGTTTATGTCAAATAGGCGCGTCTGCGTTGTCGAGGCGCGCTTGTGTAGTCTAGAGGCGCGTTTGTGAGTTTAAAGCGCATTTATGTCTAAAAATGCATGGTTTGGGTCTTCTAGGTCAAATCGGCAGTTCTGTGATGAACATACGTTGTCGATTGGATAAGCTGCTGAGAGAATACACTCAAACAGGTCCTCTAGGAAGACTAGGATAGATCGAGGCACTTTGTGATGAACAGGGAGTACTAGGATAGAGTACTTTGTGATGAACAGGGAGTACCCAAAGTATGAGCAGCACTTTGTGATGAACAAGGAGTGTGAAATGTGAGTAACACTTTGTGATGAACAGGGAGTGTCACACACGTAGTACTTTGTGATGAACAGGGAGCACTACTAGGATAGATAGCAACACTTTGTGATGAACAGTGAGTGTCACTAGGATAGATAACCATATGCATTTAGATAGCAAGTAGCATTTTGTGATGAACAGTGAATGCCACGATGACTGACATGATTCGATTGTTTGACTACAGGAGTATTTGCCTATGCTAGAGTCACGGGAGAGATTCTCGTCTACACAGAGATTGCGACCGGAGTTGTAGTTTGAGGACAGAGCTGCCATCGAGGAGATGGGATTGAGACACGTGTTGTATGTGCCTGAGTTTCGGGCAAACATGGGTTTGCTGACTGCGCTGGCGGAGAGATGGCACTCCGAGACATACACATTTCATTTGCCGATGGGGGAGATGACAGTGACCCTCGAGGATGTTTATAGGATATTGAGGATACCGATCGATGGAGAGCTGATCCCATACGATCGAGATGGAGACAGAGAGGCGCTGAGACGGGTGTTCCAGGATCCCGAGTTAGAGATGAGAGCAGGGCATGTGGCATGGGACACCATGACCGCGACAGGGTTAGCTTTGCCAGCTGTGATCGGAGGAGCCATCAGTGGGTTCTTGTGTCTGGATAGAGCGACACGGGGGTTGGCAGTGGGTTGGGGAGGAGCACTGGAGATATTGGTGACTCAGCACACCAGATATGCATGGGGTCCATGTGTCTTGGCACACCTGTATTATGAGCTTCATCAGTTCGTCTACCATGGATCAGTGGGATTGGGTTGTGGAGTGACACTTCTGCAGGTGTGGGCATACGAGCATCTGCCTATCACACGGCCGATACATTTCAGAGGCAGGGGTCACGGACGGAGTTTTGTGCATCTTTATGATATGATTACTTCACAGCCTCGAATTGGCAGGTTAGAGCACTGGAGGCGTGTGATAGATGACATTGATGTAGTCATCTGGAGGCCATATCTAGGGTGCGAGGAGTGGGAGGATGATGCAGTGGAGCTGCCTTATACCTTCAGGAGCAGATATCTGATTGGGCGGACACCCTACATATTGGAGAGACAGCCGGTGGACAGGGTATGCAGACAGTATGGCAGGATCTAGAGGATGCCACGAGACTCGGGTATGTATGCCCGTACAGTCAAGGATCAGGTGCAGTTTGGATCGTTGTTGTCATATGATCAGGTAGTTACACAGCTGGCAGAGATGGTGCCCCTACCCTGGGATATGTGGCCAAAGATTGAGGATGCAAGTATGGATGCAGAGTACTCCGCATATTGGGTAGAGCATCCGTTCCCACGGTTGACAGATCCAGGTGAGCTACTGGAGGGAGATGCGGGAGGAGATGATGATGATGATGGTGGGGGTGATGGAGGTTGAGGCCAATGGAGGTGGAGGGGAGTAGTGGGGGAGAGGAGAGTGGCACCTCGGAGGGAGGGTGGACAGGAGGGACAGGCCCAGGTGGTGAGGGGTCGCGGTGGATTGCCCCTGCAGGTACCAGCAGCACAGGGACATAGACAGGGACAGAGACAGGGACAGGTGCAGGGATAGGTGCCAGTTTAGGCACAGGGTCAGAGACAGGGACAGGTACCTAGGCATGTACAGAGACAGGTGCAGGGATAGGTGCAGGGACAGGTGCAGATACCTAGGCATGCATAGAGGCAGGTACAGGGGCAGGCACCGGTATAGGTACAGGGGCCGGCACAGGTACAGGCACCCGTAGAGGGAGAGCCATAGGCAGGGGGAGAGGGTGGGGATCCAAAGGAGGATGAGCTAATTGAGCTCAGGGAGATCTGCCAGGGCCAGGCAGATGAGATCCAGGATCTGGAGCGGGAGAGGGACCGACTTAGGACCAGGCTCAGGGATACTGAGCGGGAGAGGGATCAGGCTATCCAACGCTATACTGAGGCTGAGACAGCGCTGAGGGCAGGGAGACAGGCGGCGGAGGACGCAGGAGCAGGCTACGCATATGTCTTGCGAGCTGGAGAGGAGATTGGCTACTGGAGGGACCTGTATTATGGTGTCGTGCCAGCAGATCAGCGGGCGAGGAGCTTCCATAGACCATCGCGGACAGCGATGACTATGGGAGGGAGCCGGAGGAGATAGGCATCTAGTGGTGGGGTCATGGGTCCTCCACCACCACCAGACAGGTAGGGTGATCCTGGAGTAGGTCCGTCTATAGCTCAGATTCCGTCGAGGCCAGGCGGCTCTGAGGGAGGGAGTTCATCATAGCCATAGAGGACTCCCTTGTATCAGTATATGTACCATTTTTGTATTGTAGACACCTACGGGTGATTTTGTAGCCATATGATTTTTTGACATCATTGTATCATGACACATTTGATTATATATGAGATGATTCATTTTTGCGGCAGCTATATGCATGTGTACCTTATGTGATGAGATGTTCTTTATGTGATGTATGTTTTATGTGATGCTTGTGATATGGATGCAAATATGTATTTTTGTTCTTTTATGTTCTATATGTGATGTATGATGCAAATGTGAATGTATGTAATGCAGATGAATATGATGATGCAAATGATTATTTACATGATGAAAATGTAAGATGTGCTAACATGTGTTGTATGCAGGATGTGCTGCAGTTGTGATATCTATATGTATGTATGAAATGCTTATATGTGGTAATGCAGGTGTAACTACATGAAATGCAAATGTTTTTGGTGTGTCATTATATTCAGTCATGTGATAGAAGGCTACGCGAACTCGAGAAGGACGATGGAAGTCAATCAAGAAAGGGGGATGAAAGATAGAAGATATGAACGTGAAAGAGCTTCTTGTGCGTTATCATCATTGAGCTTATTATGGCAAGTAGGTTATGACAATCGAGACATATGTTCGACCCAGAAAGTCATTGTACCTGTTTGCATGGAGATAAGACAGTCACAAATAAGGAATGCCCCAGTTCATACTAGACTCACAGTGTCCTCATATCCTTGGACAAGTCATAGCATTACTAAAAGACAATCCACAGATAGCAAATGCAAGTAGGTGACGATACCCCATCCTCGCCTTTCTAGTCAAAGACATCCTGGAGATAGAATCTCTAGTCAGAGACATCCTAGAAAAGTTAAAAGACATGTCACCAAAAGATAAAATCAAAAGAAAACCAACACTCGACACCAACATCCACTGTAGTCCTCAAATTTAGTGTCTCTTGTCACTTGTATAAGTCATGTTTGATTGTGGTCGCAATGTTCATTTTCACAAAAAGGATAGATAGCACTGAACCATATGTTGTCTGAGTCTGTCGAAAGATTTGATTTTTTTGTAGCCCATTGTTGCTGCTATGTCTCACTTGAAACTGACTGAGTCCATGAAACTGATACTTTATTACGGAGAAGACAAACTTTATTGTGAATCTGCGATGCGAATGTTGCTTTATTGCGGATTGTGCGCAAATAGACTTGAAGGAAGCTGGAAGAAACTGTACTCCTCGAAACATGTGATGCTCTTAGTTCCACACCCATCACTAGACGTAGGATTTTGCCTTAGCCACAGATAGGATCTGATTTATTATGGATGGAAAGGGGTGAAAAGGTATGGTTAGTATGAATGGCTAACCAATCTTGGGTAGATCAATAACAAGCCATGATGGGAATGGGTAAATTTATTATGGATGGATAGGTTGTGAGTGTGTGCAAAATGAAGTGATGAAAGTGAATCCTGAAGGAGGGAGGAGCAATGTCTCTATGCATTGCGCTGGTGACCCAGTTTTCACCATGGTACTTGCCCAGGGCGCCATCGAAGTGGTTTTCACCGTTGGACGAAATTATTTCTCTTTACTTTTTTGAATTTTTTCAAATTTTTTTTTGTGTCACAAGGCGCCTGTTTGCCAGGTTTTCACCAAGTAACGATTTTTTTGTTTTTTATAATTTTTTTTGTATTTTTGAATTTTTTTTTATTTTTTTGTATTTTTGAATTAGGATATTCCGAAGAGCTATGTGTAGAACCTGCGAAGGTGCATGTTGTTGGTAGGATCCTCCAAAGGTTCACCTTCTGTAGTCGAGAGCTGATATGCACCGGATCCATAGGCAGCTGTAACGATGTAAGGACCCAGCCAATTTGGTTCGAACTTGCCCTTCTTCTCTCTATCTTGCTGATTCTTGGGGTTTTCTTTGAGAACCAAGTCACCTACCTCAAATGTGCGAGGCTTCACCTTGTGATTGTAGCTATGACTCATTCGTTGTTGGTAAGCCTTGAAGTGATTAAAAGCAGTGTGTCTTCGTTCATCCAGCAGTTCTAGTTCTTGTAAGCGAGAGACCCTGTAATCTTCGTCATTGATGATGTTTTGCAAAGAGACCCGTAAAGAAGGTAACTTGACCTTAATAGGCAAGATGGCTTCAGTGCCATAGACAAGTGAGTAAAGTGTAGCTCCTGTAGGTGTGCGAACACTTGTGCGATAGGCCCAAAGTGCAGGATTGAGTTGGATATGCCAGTTACGGCCAGCGTCGTCGACTGTCTTTTTGAGGATTTTAAGAATTGTTTTATTAGACGCCTCAGCTTGACCATTACCTTGGGGGTAATATGGTGTGGAGAAACGATGGGAAATATGGAAGCGCTCACAGAGTTCACGAACATCCTGATTTTTGAAGGGACGCCCGTTGTCAGTAATAATGGAATTAGGAATACCATATCGGCAAATGATGTAGTTCAGGATGAAGGTAGCAATTTGTTTCCTAGTGACTTGTGTGAGAGGCACGGCTTCAATCCACTTTGTGAAATACTCTGTAGCTGTGATAATGAATTTATGACCATTGGAAGAAGGAGGGTGAATCTTGCCTATGAGATCGAGTCCCCACTGACAAAAGGGCCAAGGAGATGCAAGTGGTTGTAGTTCTTGTGCTGGTGCATGTATGAGGTCTCCATGAATTTGACATTGCTTGCATTTCTTGACAAACTGATATGAGTCTTTTTCCATATTGGGCCAGTAATATCCAGTCCTGATAAGTTTCTTGGCCAAGGTAGGACCACTAGTATGCGGACCACATATCCCTTCATGCACTTCACGTAACGCAATTTGAGCTTTGTCGCTTTCTAAACATCTAAGAAGAGTGCCATCTAGACCTCGTCGGTATAGGATATCAGCTAGAATGACATATCGAGAGGATTGGCGAATGAAAGTGCGGCGTTGGTTGTTTGATAAATCAGGAGGTAGGGTATTGTTGCGCAGGTATGTGAATATGGAACCATATAACTGGGATTCGGGACCAACAATGCATATCATTTCAGTAGGAGTGATCTCATATGAAGGAACCAACTAGTTGTCTACCAAGAATTCATAGCAGGTTTCAGTTTGAGGTAGATCAATTAGCGAAGCAATTGTAGCCATGGCATCTGCAGCATGATTTTGCTCTCTTGGTATCTGCTCAAAATCTATCTTTATGAAGTGCTATTTCAAATCATCTACCAGTTGTTTGTAAGGCATTAATTTTTCATCTTTTGTTTGGTAATCATTAGTTGCTTGATGGATGACAAGTTGAGAATCCCCATAAACACGAAGTTCCTGGATCTTCCACTGAACTGCAATTCGTAATCCAGTTGTTAATGCCTCATATTCCGCTATATTGTTTGTGCAAGGAAATGATAAGCGGTATGATTTTGGTATAGAATCACCTTGAGGAGTTATAAAGAGAATACCAGCGCCTGCCCCATGCTGTGTGTATGAGTCGTCAAAGTACAGTTGCCATGGCTTTGCATGTGATATTGTTAAAATAGATTCATCTGAAAATTCTGAATTTAGAGGAACATCATCAATCATGGGGGCATCTACTAATTGATCTACGATTGCTTGTCCTTTTATTGCTTTTCTGTCCACATACTCGATGTCGAATTCACTCAGGATCATTACCCATTTGGCCAGTTGCCCAGTAAGTGTAGCTTTGTTGAGAAGATATTTTAATGGATCAATTCTTGCAATCAACTTAGTTTTGTGAGTGAGCATATAATGTCGTAATTTCTGTGAAGCAAAGACCACAGCGAGACATGCACGCTCGATTGGTGTGTAGTTTAGCTCATATCCCACCAATGTGCGACTAATATAGTATACTGCTTTTTCCTTGCCGTCAGCAATTTGTTGTGCTAGGAGTGCCCCCAGTGCTGTTGGAGTAGCTGATATGTATAGTAGCAAAGGCTGATCTGGAATGGGTAGCATCAGAACTGGCGGATTCAAAAGATAATCTTTGAGCGTCTGGAAAGCTTGTTGACAGTTATCATCCCATTTGAACTTGATATTTTTATGTAGCAGGTGTTGAAAAGGATTACACTTATCTGCAAGTTGTGCTATGAATCTTCGTATAGACTGGAGTCTCCCTTGTAAGGATCGAAGTTGACTGATATTTCTGGGTGGCGACATGTCCAAGATAGCCTTGACTTTTGCTGCATCGGCTTCGATTCCTCTTTTAGACACAATGAATCCTAGGAGCTTCCTGGAGGTTACTCCAAAGACACATTTCTTGGGGTTTAATCTTACCTTGTATTTTTCCAACCGATCAAAGACGACTGAAAGTATGTCCAAATGTGTATCTCTGTCTATTGATTTTCCCAAGAGATCATCAACATAATCTTCCACGGTTATGTGCATGAGATCATGAAAGATAGTGGTCATTGCTCTTTGATATGTAGCACCTACATTTTTCAGCCCAAAGGGCATGACATTCCAATAGAAAGTTCCCCACGGACAAGTGAATGATGTTTTGTGTTGATCCTCGGGTGCAATCCTGATTTGATTATAACCAGAAAATCCATCCATTAAAGATAACATTTCATGACCTGCTGTGAGATCAACGATCAAGTCGATATTTGGTAATGGGAAGTCATCCTTCGGACAAGCTTTGTTGATGTCTCTGAAATCTGTACATATTCTGATGCTGCGATCTGGTTTGCTGACAGGTACTAAATTGGAGATCCATTCGGGATAATCAATTGGGCGTATGAATCCGACATCCAATAATTTCTCCAGCTCTGCTTTGACTAGTAATGCCACTTGTGGATGCATTTTCCTTAATTTCTGTTTCACTGGCTTTGCCCCCGGTTTGACTGTCAAATGATGCATTATCAAATCCGGATCTAATCCAGGCATATCAGCGTATGACCATGCAAAGTTGATTTGTCATTCTTTGAAGAAGCTTATGAATTTTGCCCTTTCGGACTCTGTCAATGATTGAGCCAGGAATATGTTGTGTGGAACCTCTTCTGTACCAATGTTTTTCTTGATAGTCTCCTCTACCAACATGGATGATTTTTCCTCATATGATGCTGGGAGAATGTCGAGCCTTCCATCTTCGGGTGCCTCAAAGAGGTTTTCGCCCTCAGATACGTCCTTTCTTTTTACTTTTTTAGAGTCAGATAGCGCCACAGCGTGGTTTTCGCCATAAGACCCTTGTTTTGTTCTTATTTTCACATTTTTGTGACTGGAAGGTCCGACACCCTCACCAAAGTATGTCATGTTGTTGAGTTCTATGGTGTATCCTGTTTTGTGGTCCCCAGGGGGAAGATCATCTCGAATGCCAAGATAGTCAATAATAGCTTCATCATTTTGAAATGTATCAAACTGTGCTGGTCCTTCATAATCCCAGTCAATGAGTTGGGGGTGAACAAGGGGAAGGCCTTTAATGTTTTCAAAGTTTGCAGGGCAAAGAGTGAAGATGTGGTTATATTCAAGTATATCGAGGCAATCGTCGAGGTCATCGATGGCACTCTCCTCATCAGTTTCGATTGCAAGCGAATCTAAATTGTCGTCACTATTAGCACTTTCCAGGACAGGTGTCCTCATCCTATGTGATTTCGACCTAAGACCTTGAAACGAAGACTGTGGGGAATCCTTATGAGTTGTTTCTTGACCAACTCTAAACTTTTTATAAAATTCCTCCTCTTCTGTGGGTTCGTCTAGCTCTCTGAATGTCTCAGTGAGCTCATAGTCACTGGAGGATTTGTCTGAACCCCATTCCCATTCGTTGGAATCTGTGGAATAGTAATCCTCTTGTTGAACTTTGGCAATTTTGATTTGTGATGCCTCTTCTGTCCTTTTAGTGTGGATCTTGGAAGTCAGAAAGCCAAGTCCCTTTGAGCGTTCCCTTTTTGTAGTTAATTCAGGTTGTAAGGGCTCCATGACGCCTTCTTTGCGTAACCCAAGAGGGCTTTTTCCATCATACCCGAATATTTGTAGAATCTTGAAGCCTTTGCCATAGTTCTCATAGGGTATATTGATCTGATCTTGTGTGTCCTCTTCAATGTCTTTGTAAAGCATTTTGTATAAATTTTCCTCTTCTAGTTCACCCCATCTTTGAAAGGTAGTATGATCCCATTTGAGTATCATGATGGAGATTTGCTTGTTAGGATGTGGCCTTCCATATTCTTTTGGAGAGCTCATGACTTGTCGTAAAAACATGGTCTGATTCAAAGTGTATTCTCCCATGCCTTTGTCTTGAAATTTGCCTTTAAGTTCACCTTGTTTTGATGTCGAAGGTTTCAATGACTCAGGATCAATGTATGTCGAAGAAGGAGTAGCCTCACGATTACTGGGAATGATGGTCTCAGTATGTGATCTCAGGTTATTGCAATATATGAACGGATTAGGATCACCGTTAACTGTTACCTCGACTCCATTATGAGGAAACTTAATGCATTGATGATATGTTGATGGGACTGCCCTCATTTCATGAATCCAAGGACGTCCTAGCAATATGTTGTATGTGAGATCCAGATCTAGGACTTGACAAACCACATCCTTTGTGACTGGCCCAATTCTTAGAGGTAAGGTGACTGTGCCCTTGGATGAGCGCTCTTCATCATCATATGCCTTAATGGTGATTTGATTTGTAGAATTCACAGCTTTATCAGAATATCCCAATTGTTTAATGGTGCTCAATGTACAAATGTTTAGACCAGCCCCTCCATCTATCAAGACTCGCTTTATGTGATTTTTGTGTATGAAGGCTTCAATATGTAAAGGTGCATTATGCGGCTGACTTACGGAGGCGTCATCAGCTTCTGTGAATGTGAGGGAATGCGGAATGGAAAGGTATCCCACCATGGCTTGAAACTGGTCCACATTCAAATCAGTAGGGACGGCGGTGTCTCTCAAGATTTTGTCTAGAATAGCTTTATGAGCAGGGGATATGCGTAAGAGCTCAAGGATGGAGATGAGCGCGGGTGTCTTCCCTAACTGTTCTACAAGGTCATACTCAGGTTTGGTAGATGAAGAAGCGGTGTTTTTAGTTGAAGCACCTGGCAAAGTAATTTTACCTTGACGAGTTGTAACATGACATTCAGAGGTAGACTCGGAAGAAGATCCAACACCTTTTAGGACAATCTTGGGTCGCTGAGGAGGATTCTCAGGATTTTTGTTCTTGATGGTAATAGTAGAGATATGATTGTCCATTGAGATGTGGTTAATAGTTGAGTCGTAGTTGTAAGGTGCTCTAGTATAGTTGGCTTGATCATCTGTGACTTTGGCTTTTCTTTTGTCATGCTTTGGGAATGGTTCCTTAAACATCTCATGTTCTTGATTAGATGAGTGTCCCTCAATCTCAATATCACCTCTATCAATGAGATCTTGCACAATGTTCTTCAGTCGATGGCAATTTCCTGTTTTGTGACCCTTGCTCTTATGAAATTCACAATACTCATCATCATTCCACCAATTTGGTTTGACCTTTGGTTCATATGGAGGAAAATCTGGAACTGTGATCACTTTGTTTGCCACAAGCTTTTTGAAGACTGATTCAAGTGGTTCTCCCAATGGGGTATACTTCCTTCATGGTCTAGAAGTTGTTTGAGTATTCACTTGATTGTTTGTAGAACTTGATCCAGAAAAGATGAACTTGGGTCTCATTGTATTGGCATCAACAACACCATCATTAACTGTGTTCTTGTTCTTATTCCAAAATCTTGGCTTGTATTTTCCTTTAAAGTCATCTTTGTTTTCTTTGAATATCTTAATGACTCCTTGTTCAATTAAGACCTTCTCTGTTGCTAAACCCTTTTCAATAACATCTTTGAAAGTGGACAAACAAGCTTTCCTTAGGTCATATCCAATGTCCTTGTTAACGTTTTGAGTGAACATTTCTACCATTTGTTTCTGTGGGATTTCGCAAGAGCATCTGCTAGCTAGATTTCTCCATCTTTGTAAAAATGACGCAAAGGATTCTCCTTCCTTTTGCTTAGTATTGCACAAGGTAGTGACTGAGACATCCGTTTCTATATTGTAAGAGAAATGCTGAATAAATGCCTCTGCTAAGTCGCCCCATGACTTAATACCAGGAGGTAATTGAGAAAACCATTCCATAGCTTGATCGCCTAAGCTCTGCGGGAACAACCTCATCAAATATGTTTCTTCTGCCGCTACCTCAATGCAGGCTATGAAAAATTGTCTTATGTGTGCCTTGGGGTCTCCTTTTCCTCTATACTTGTCAAATTTTGGTGTCACAAAGTGTGCAGGAAATGGAGGCATTGGAATGCTCTTATCAAAGGGATAAGGACATATGTCTCTCATAGTGTATGTTGGTTTTGGCATACTCATGTCCTCCATTTTCTTTTGTAGATCTCTAATTTGTTGCTCCAAATTGCTCTTGGGAGGAGATCTATTTCTTGTAACATACCCCGTGTTTGAAACACCAATTTGAGGAGGAGCTTGTTGCATGTATGGATGATACTGATCGTAGACATGTCCATATGGAGGTCTACATTGATGCGGCATATAGGGAGCACTTGGCATGGCTTCATGTTGAGGAACCCCATATCTATTTTGTGCATATATACCATATTCAATAGGCATTTCATTTTCCATTGTGTTGCCCCCAAATTTGACATGAGGTTTCCTTATGTCCAAATTTTGAGGATGCCTTTGAGTATCCACATGTTTTGATTGATCCATACCTTGAGCATGTGATTGAGCATATCTATCTGCATAAGGCTTCCATAATGGTCTTCGAAGGTAAGTATCATATGTTTGAGCTTGTGTATGTGGAATTTCTGGTTTTTGAAGCAAAGCTGATGGTGATTCAGGTACCATATTCGGTCCTCTATTTCCTCCACTATTGGGTCTCCTTTGATCCATGTTGGAGTGAGTTTGTTGTGAGGGTCGATTTTCCATAAGTCGAGACATGTCAAAGTCATGAGGTATTTTAGCTCCACTTTGTGCCATCATGTGTAAAAAGTACTGTCTATCCCTTCTCATTATCTCTTCAACCAATCTATTGAAATGAGGATTCATTATGGATTCTTCTATATCTGCTGATAGTATTGAAAAGTTGTCCACATTGTCATTGTGTGTAGCATTGTTGTTTGTCATGTCTGCGTTTTCCACATTTGGATTGTTTCTATAAACATCCATGTCTGGTAATGTAGTGTGCTCAGGATTGAAAAATAAATCATTGTCATACTCATAAGAACTCATGTTTGCGGATTCTTGAGCTTCTTTAGCTATTCTCCTAGATTTTTGAAGGCGGGTTTCAACCATGAACTAGGTGTTTGAGCTAGATGTGAGAGACTAGATGAAAAATGAAAAGAGTATGGAAGACCAAGAGTTGTATGGAATGTAAATGAATCTTGAGGTGTACTTGCAATGTCCAAAGTGTAAGACCAAGTATGTAAGTAGTAGAGTAGGTGTGACTTCCAAAGAGATGATTGTTTCTCTTGATGAGGTAAGCTGACCTTGACTCTAAGTAAGACCAAATGAGACCCAAAGGTAAGAAACCTTGATGAGGGACCACTTAGCAAAGTGTAGTTATATGTAGTATGTTGACAAAGTATAGTGAGGACAAGCAAGTGACCTTTTTGACCCAAGTTTAGACAAGTATGAATGTAAAATGAGATGTGAAGCAATGATAGACTGTATGAGACCCAAGGACAGGTTGAATGCTAGATGAAACCTGAAGAGACAACCTAAGAAGCTCAAGTATTCCGAAACTGATTTCCTTTGTTTGCTGGACTATAAAAAATTTCAATTCTGGACACAGACGCTTCTGTATACTTCACAGACGTGATTCCCAGACACAGACGCTTCTTTGTTAGACACAGATGCTATTCTGCCCTTCACAGACGCACTTAGATGACCTAGACATGGTTAAAAAAGACACAGATGCATTTCTGTAAACTTCGTGCAGTTTTTCCAATCTGTGAAGTTGTTTTGTTGTGACCAAATCCGACTGTTTGACTGTTTTTCATGACAAGAGGACACAATGTTGATGAGGACTCAATGTTTGCAAGTGTTTAGACTCCAAAAGTGTGTTGTTTGATGTAAAATGTTTTGCATACACTTGAAGACACAAAAGACACAATGTTTTGTTGTTTGGTCTTGAATGTTTGAATGTTTAACATAAGACAAGCACAATTCTTATGGTTGGCCAAGACAATAGTTGTTGATCCCACATAGGGTTTTACCCCCGAGGCTATGCTATTCAGAGCGGATACTTAGATGCTTGACCTCACTGGCTCCACCCTCGGCACTCACTTCTCAGGTCAGCCAAGCATCAGTCCCCATGAAAACTCCCCATGGCGAACTTTGTATCTCTACTAAGAACCGTATGTGTGTGGGCCGCTACCAGAGGTCCGACCTCCTGCCTCAAAAACTAGAAGGATTTGGGCTTCTAAAACAAAAAGGTGCTAGTAAGGGCATCCGCTCATGTGGCCATACATGCGGCACTTTCAGCTCTGTAAATACAGAAGGCTCCCAGCCGGTAGGGGTTACGCCCTACAAATGATCAAATAAATTTGATCAAACGGGTTTATGGGGAGACATAGTGTTGGTATGAACTAATCAGCACACATTATTCATAGTTTTCACCATAAATACATTTGATTATAGTGGCTTGGAAGAAGATGGCTTTTCTTTTGCTACCACTTGGGTCGTTCTCTTCTCACTAGTAGTCCTAATGACCACACAGGAAGACAGGCCCTCTAAAGTTTAAACAAAAAGAGCCTATTGCTCAAGACACAAAAGACAATGATTCAATTTTAGTGCACCAATGGAAGTGTTTGCTAATCTATGAAAACAAGGCACACAACAAAATTACAAAACCCTAGCTAAGGCCCTGCAACAAAATTTGTTAGTAGTTTGGGTTGTTTCAAATGATCACCCCTTCCTGCAAGCACACAAGTTAGGTAAATTTTAGAAAACCCAAAAGACTTTGTGAAAAAGGGGCCTTCAACAAAAACATTTTTTTGCTTCCAAGACAAGCTGCACAAACTTAGTTAGCTAGATCTGAAAGGGTTAATCCAAAAATAAACCAGATTTGAAACCCTAAGTACGAAATCCGAAAATTGAACCAAAGAAAATTTTAAAATTCTGAAACAGTAAAACACAGATGCTGTTATACCAGACACAGATGCGTCTGTATGACACAGACGCGGTTATGTGATGCACAGACGCGGCCAAAATACACAGACGCCTCTCTCGGACACAGACGCGGGCAGAAACAGCACAGACGTGGTTCGGAAACACAGACGCCCCTTTCAGAAACCTGCAAAGTAAAATTTGGCAAAAACACAGGCGCGATTCCAGATTCCGCAGACGCTCCTGAAACTCAGAGACGCGATCCGAAAGTTCGCAGACGCGGAAAAACCTAAAATGTCGTCGAAAAATGTCCGATCTGCAACTTCAAAAATGCAAAATCTGCAACAAGAAGGTTAAATGCAAAGGGACAAGAGTCCCACCGGGCGTGCCAAAATGTATTTGGTGAAAATGGATAACAATAATAACAATATTGAAAGGCTAAATGAATCCAACCACTAAACCCTAGCCTAACAATCAACAAAGATCCACCATAACATATGAAGATTACCTAAGACAATGCAAATAACTCAAAATCACAAAGATTATACCATCACATGTCCAATAGGGTTTTGATCTCCATTCTTCCTATCTCCATTGATCTTGCTTGATATATTTGCTCTCAGATTTTTATATGCACAAGAGCTCAACAAAGAACGGAATGTGGTTGCAAGTAGGATCGTAGTGTAGCCAAGTCTTCAAGATTAGTCATTAGGGTTTGACAATGAAGGAAGCATCTCCTTAAATAGAAGACACAATAAGAAATGGAGGGTTAAGATTGAGAGGTGTAAAAAGAGAGGTCGGCTAAGATTAGAGGGTAGGTAGAAGAAATAGTAAAATAATGAAAGGGGTAGGTAGTGTAGGAATTAAGAGATGAATGACATGTGTCATGTGTAGAAAAAGCTAATGAATTAATTAGATAAATAAAGATTTATTTAATTAATAGAAGGAATGGGATAATTAAATAAATAAAATATTTATTTAATTTAGGAAAAGGATAATTTAAATAAATAAATGTATTTATTTAAATGAGAAATAAGGCTAGAAAAGGATAAATGAATTAATTAAATAAATAAAGATTTATTTAATTAATAGAAGAATTAGGCTTAGATAATTAAATAAATAAAATATTTATTTAATTAGACATGACAATTTTGGGTGTCTACACTCATATGGTAGAGAATAATCAACACCTTCTTCAAATGGTTCATCCCAAATAGTAAGGTCTTTGAAAAAAATATTAGAAATATCTTGCACAAAGATATCCTTATTGTTATTGCCAATTTTGGGAGAAGGGATAACATTGTTCATTAATTCTTCGTCCTTAGGAAGGAGAGAATCACTACATGTATTTATATCATCCTCTTTCCTCAAAATTTATTCAATAGGATATTTAGGGGAGAGAGCATTAAGGAAATTTATTATGATTTAATGTTCTTTCTCTAAGGCATCTTTAGGGATAAGACAAGCTTTAGGAGAAGGGCAAGCTTTTCTCATTAATGCATTATCTCTAGTGGGAATTTTGTTGGAATCAAAAGAGGAAATGCCCTCACTAGGAAAATTAGGGACATTACCATCTTCTTTCACAAAATTAACCTCATGAGGGGAGTATTCTTTAGGAGAGAGATGAACATCTTTCTCCAAAGATTCATGCTTAGGAAGGAGACCTTTGGAAGAAGTGATCATAACCTCTTGTGGTACTAACATGCCCCCATTGGTAAGACCAAATTTAGGAGAAGATAAGTCAATGTCCATCGATACCTTTTCACTTAGAGATGCATCATGTAGAGAAGGTAAATTAGCACTAAGAAAGGTGTTTATGATATCATCCTCTTCCTCTAAGATAGCTAGATGGGAAAGGCACATTTTAGGAGAATTGTCAAGATCACTCTTCAAATATTCATCCTCAAAGCATGAGAGAGTTTTGAAGGGATTGGTAACAACTCTTTTAGGCAATAAAATGTTGTCATATATGGGAGGATTTTCTCTAAGAGAGAGAGAAATTAAAACAAGAGAAGCTAACCCATTATCACATCTATGAAATGAATGCATCATGACAACAATTTTCCTTTTTCAAATGATAACACATGCATAATACAAGGAGATGTTCAATTTTAATCAATCAAAAAAATCTAAATGTTGATTTAGAAAATGAAATTTATGAGTGAAATGTGTTACTAAATCAGATATGAAATTAATGATCCAAATTAAGCTATCCACAAGTTCAATTTTGAATTGAAAAATTAGGGTTTTAACAAAATTAACCTCTAAATTTTGAAATTTGAAAGGAATTGAAGCTTGTAAATATAAATTTGAATTTGAAATAGAAAAAATACTCAGATCTAAGAACATAAATCATAATTAAAGAAGATTGGGTTCACGTCGGGTTCACCAAAATATGGTGGTGGAAAAGCAAGATCAGGTGACTAGGACCTAATCCTACTTTTACCAACACATTGGGAATACGAAAGAGCCTAGGGAGATAGATAACTTTGGATACTTATTGTGAGAAAGAAAGAGCCAAGGATTACCTCTTAGGGTTTCTATTCTTCTTGTTGCAAATGTTGAGAAAAATTAGGGTTTGAATGATCAACTAGGCTAGGAGATGAAAATAAAGCACAAATGAACTTGAAATTACACAAACTTGCAGATCTGAAAGTTAGATACTAAAAGAATGAAAGGGGGTGGATTTTGGATGTGTACCTAATGCTGCAAACTGAGCCAAACTGACCAGGACCAAGGTGCCATGCCACTGTGCCTGATGATCTGACATAAAGTTATAACTGAAAGAATGCAAATATGATGACCTGAGACTGCAACTTGTCAAATTTCACTATAAAATGGAGGGACCAGGGCACCATGCCCCTATCTTGGGTAGATTAGGGCAGATCTGATGATTCTGGGTGGTTCTGATGCCTTTTCCTGAGTTGAAAGTCCTTCTGGGTACCTATTTTTGCACCTGCAATTGAAAAGGGAAGGTTTAGGTGGCTATATAGGGTTTTGCCTTAGTCAAACCCCTATGTTAGTGATTTCCACCTCCACAAATAGCTGATAATGTACTAAAAATGTGTGTGCTAGAACCTTGTGTGTATGCAATATCCTAAAATGAAAGCAAACAATCTAGAGCAACCCTAAAGAGTAAACCCTAAATGCTTGTAATTGACAAAGTAAATGCTCTAAATCAATAATGCAAAGTGATCTAAAGCATGAAAGTAAATATGTAAGGTGATGTAAAGAATCTCATACAAAGACGTGAAAATAACATGAAATCATACCAATCCCCAAGGGAGAGATATTGCCACTAGATCTCCTATTACTCTTAAATGTATTCAAGGCTCCTAATTGATGGTGAATGCTTGATGACATATTGTTGAATATTGTTGAAGACTCCACATAGGTTTCTCTTTCACTACATAGAAGGTTCCTTGTGCTCCAAAAACCTACTCTTAGATTCTTAGATAGATAGATAGATAGATGGTACTTAGTCCCCTTTAAATGAAGAAAGGGAGCTCTTATGTATGAAACCCTAGATCTTAATTTTGACTTAATTCTGCCTTTAGGCCAAACTAGGAATTTAATTTCCCACCAATCTTTTGGGGTTAAGCATTATAATATCATAGAATTATGCTCCCAAAAATTTTGAGAAAAAAGTCGAGGACCATGTGCATTCCTGCCAAAGTTCGACCAACTTTTCACCAAATTTCCAGGGTCGTTAGCTATGATGATATTAGAGAGAATCCCAAAGTTACATCTAATTTCAATGATATGTGAAATCGGGCCTTAAAGGTCAAAATAGGACATAATTAGGGTTTATGATTAAATGATTTATTGGAGGAATATATTTAAAAGGGGTACACTTAGGGTAAAGGGTCCAATTTTATGATGTATGGAGTGATGAAATATGACTTTAGATTTAATTAAATTAATTAGTTAAATGCTTAAGGGGAAATAATAATGCAAGATGCAAACACACTAAGGCAGGTGCTACCACCCTAGCAAGGGTGTACAATTTATGATACTATAGTTCTCATCTCCATCATCATAGCTAATGGGTGTCCCTTCAAGAATCAAGATTTTTGTGAACTTTGTGATAAGTTTCATATTCAACACCACTTTTCCACCCCATATTATCCCCAAGATAATAGTCAAGCTAAGGCATCTAACAAAACTATTTTAAAAATCCTTAAAAAGATGGTCAACGAAGTTGGCAATGATTGGCACATTCAACTTAATCCTACCTTGTGGGCAAACCGCACAAGAATTTGCACTCATATAGGTGTCACATCATGATAACTTTTCTATGGATCCAAAGACATCTTACCTATTAAGGTCAAGTTATCATCCTTGCGGGTCTCCTTACACAATCTTATTGATGATGAAGTGTATCAAGTCTCTTGACTTTATGATCTAGAGTTATTGGATGAGTGTCAACAACATGCTTTAAATCACCTAAGGTTATATCAACAACACGTGTCATAGTTATAATCAATGATCTCAAGCCTCAAGTATTTTAGTTGGGCAAATTGTTCCTTAAGGAGAATCCTAGAAATAAGCAAGACCAAGAAAAGAAGGGCATATATGAACCTAACTAGCTAGGCCCAATTGTTATCATTGTAGTCTATCGCTCTAGAGTTTATCAATTGGTTATTCTTGAAGGTGAACCACTCTATGATTCTATCAATAGTATGCATCTTCACAAGTTTTATACTTATCCCTTCAGAGAATCCCTTTAATATCAAAAATACAATAAAAAAAAGAAAAATTGAAACAAAAAGTAAAGAGAAATAATTTGTACTAACCACTTTGGTCACACCTTGCACAAGTAACATGGTTGAAACCATGAAACTGATTCCATGTGTAGTGACTTCACTCCTCTCTCCTTCAAGATTCCACCCAATCATCTACCAGTCTATTACTTTATAATTAAATTTCATCTCCCATCATGACTTGTTATTGTTCTACCATTTGAGGTTTTTACTAGTCATCCATAATACAATATATCATCACCTTTGCTTCATCCATAATAAATAGGTCCTATACCTAACTAGGGGCATCTCCTCAACCTAGTGTTGGAATTGGATCCTTAGCACCACATGTTACGAGAAATTTCACTATCTACATTCTCGCGTGCTCATAATTCACAATAAAAATATCACTTGCATTTCTTATCTATAATAAACCTCTCATTATTCTTTGCAATAAAGCATCTATTTTGTAGATCGAGATATTTTTAGAAAAACCTAAGTATCATTGGATGTTAACCAAATCATTCTTTTGATCATGATCAAAACTTAGCTTGTGTGACTAGCCTATTACCTAACCAGATCTGTGACACCATCTATCTTATATCACAATTTAACTAGCCTATGACAAAAAATATACATGGCAAGGGGACTTAATTGGCTATTTTGTTTGGGTCTTTATTTTTATTTTTGATTTGGTCTTTTGTGACATGCTTCCTATGTTACTTAAGGATGTCAATGACTAGAGTGACTAGGATGGGGCGTGATCACTCGATTGTTGCTCGTGGATTTTTCTTTAGAAACACTATGGCTTGTCTTAGGATGTGATTCATCATCAAGGACCTATGAGTCTAGTGTGAAATATGACATTACTTGTTTGTACGTGTCTTTTTTCCTCACAAATAGTATGTGGACTATAGAGGTCTTACTCATATTTTGATGATTGCATCCACTTACCATAATAAGCTCAATGATGATATACCACTTATATTCACACAAGAATGCATCATCCCTATTTCTTTTATCTATCCATATTAACTTTACTTCCTCCATAGATAATCGATCATATCTTCTCCCTCATTCTTACCTCTTTTAAGTTGACTAATTACGCTAACACAACTAAAAATATTAGGGGCATCTCCTACATTTAGGGATCCATCTTGCAAAACCACATGTTAGAACTACATATCACATAAGCATATCATATAACATTACATCTTACATTCACAAAAAGCTAGCTCATAATAGTCCATTACATCATAACATAGTGCATCACAATAAAAACATCATAGATCCATACATACATATGTATACACCTAAAACTGGTCTGAAGATAGTTAATTAAATACGCAGTTATTTGATTAATTCCCCTTCCCAATTAATTGAATTCATAAGCAATTGAATTAATTTCTCTATTCATCTACTAGTAAATAAATCTAAATGATTAGTTCATCTCACATCCCCCTTTGATTAATTAATTTTAAATTAATTAATGTCTCCCCATATTAATCAATTCTTCTAATCCCTAATTTAGATTAACAAACTCAAGTTTGTTGAGATTAATTGTCATTTTTCAATTATTTGAATTTCTAAATTTAAATGAGCACATGGCTCCTAACTTTTAACCACCTAACCTAATCATCCCCTAACTTAACCCATTCAATCTAATCTTGGGTTTAACTAACCCTATCCTGTCTTGCACATTCTAACCTCCTTATCCTAACCTCCCATGGTGTGGATATTCTCTCCTTGAGACACATGGCACTTTTGCCACATGTCTCCTCCCTTGGACACTTGCCCTCTCATGAGCAAGGCTCCTTGACACTTGTCACCACAGAGATGACAAGTGTCCCTTCCTCCAACCTCTTCTCCAACTTCCTCAATCTTGGCCCTTGATATCTTCAGATCAGATCTGGACCGTCGATTCCTACCACCTCAGCTTTGGCCTTGGAATTCCTATAAATATCCCCCATTTTGGAGCAATAAGGATCCCATCTCATATAAATTTAGGCATCATTACTATAGGCAATTTGCATTTCAATTATCTAGCAATTAGATTTTGGATTAATCATAGCATGTTAATCTAGTTTCTTAAATCATGCATTTCATATCATCCCCATAGTCAATCGTGATCAAATAGCTACTCAACTCTTGAGTTGTCATTTTGGAGGTCATTGCTTCGCTGAGAGCCCTTCAATCCAACACCTTCAAGGTCCTCAAGAATAGAGGAAAATGGGACATTTCAAGGAAGGCTTATGGTTTGCATTTCTAATCTAGTTTTGAAATTAAGCTTTTCAATTACACTTTATTGTCTCATTATATGTGTATGCCTTTCTTATATACCACATCTTTAGCATCACATTAATTGGCGCCCACCATGGGGCCTAGCCCCTTTGATCTTTAACAATTTTGCTTGTAGAAAATTTCATTGACAGGTTGATTAGCTTTTTCGGAGTGCAGATTAGCTCTCTTGGGCTCCCGAATAGTGTTCTTGGTCTCTATTATGGCGTTCTGACACCTCAAATGGCATTTTTGGGAGATTCCTCAACTTTGTTTTTATGTTTTTATGTACTTTAGCACTTTCAGTCTGTACTTCAGCATTTTTGGTATGTATTGTGGCATTTTTGGTACATTTGTCAGCGTATTCAGTCTGTTTGACAACATTTCCAGTGTGCATGATAGCATTTTTGGTGTGCAGAGCAGCGTTTCTGGTGTGCAGAGTAGCGTTCTTGGCACATATGATAGCATTTTTGGTCAATTTGATGGCGTTTTCAGTTTTTTATTGATTTTGCAAATATTGTATGTTGCATTCCTCATTTTTGCTTCTGGACTATCACTTTCCCAAGCCTAATTTGCAAATTGTTGGTTTTGCAGGTACTTATTTCGTTGTCAAAGACCGGAGTCATAAACTATTTCGCCGTCAAAGAATGCAATATAAACTACTAACTTTGTTTGCAGCCGCAGGATTTTGCACTTATATTTGTTAAATTAGGCACATAGACTAATTATAATGGAAATGAACAAACATGTCTTATGTGTTTTGATGATAGGAAAGTATGCTCTCACCTTTCTTAGGTGATCATAAAGCCAGACTCATCCTTTGCTTTCAATAGTGCATATCTTTAGTGGGTCTTCCCTCCCAAGGAGTAATAACTCTTAGCCATTAAGGTCGGTGAGAGGGGAACGACCCAAGTGGGAACGGCTAACGCTAAGTACTCCAACCCACTATAAAATAAACGTGATTTGATGAAAATCAAGTCAACGGTAGTGCTCGGGAATAGCTCTCCTCCATACCTTCAGGTATATCAAACCTTGGTTTTCAAGGCTGGGAGACCTCTTAATTGAGTTTATACCCCGACGCGTCGAACAAATCCCTTACTAGTTCCAAGTAAATTAGAAGCTACCCAGTTTACCTCCAAACATTATTAAATTCTTAGTGCATGGAGGGGGAAGAATCTCTCCTTAAGATACTCACCATATGTCCCTCTTGAGCGTATGTGTGAACTCCCCTTTTGAGACCTTATTGCTAAGCTCATAACGGGATTCCACTAGCTCTCGCAAAGGCAAAAACACGGGCACCCTTTAGGGGGTGACAAGGTTGTGTGAGCTGATAGGGTACCAAGTTGTGGGCTAAGAACTAATAATGAAGCCAATCTCCTTAGGATAGACTGTTTGGTGTGTTTTCAATTGTTCAAAACCCGTGAAAACTTGGGCTTTCTTTAAAGCTTCTTGAACATACACTTTATGTGTCCTTTGGGACAAAAATACAATCTGAATTCTGTGTTTTTAAGTCAAGTCAAGATCTCATCCATTGAAATACAACAAACATTGAAAAATCAAACTTCAAATGGTCAAATTCACAAGTTTCACAGCAGATTAGCTCTTTTAGTCAAAACAATCACACCTATGGTCCAAACAGTCGCATTCACAGTTCAAACATTAGCTCTTTTGGTCCAAACATTAGCTTTATCAGTCTAAACAGTCGCATTCACAATCCAAACATTAGCTCTTTTGGTCCAAACATTAGCACTGTCAGTTCAAATAGTCGCATCTACAATTCAAACAGTCACACCTGCAGTCCAAACAACCACATTTCCAGTCCAAGCGTCAGCTCTCTTGGTGTGAATGTCAAATTTCTCATATTTCAACATTGAGCATATTAGAGTTTCTGGTCTAAACATTAAAGTTTATGGTCTAAACAGCAAAGTCTGTGGTATAAACAACAAAGTTCTTGGTCTAAACAGTAGCTCTCTTGGTCTAAAGGTCAGCTCTCTTGGTCTAAAGGTTAGCTCCCTTGGTCTAATCAACAACTCTTGTGAGTTGCATGTCAAAATTGCTCATGTTGCAGCATCAGATCTCCTAGTTTGTACTTGCTAGGTCTACATATCCATTTTCTAAGTCTAAAAATCACAAAGTTGGGTCAAAATTGAAATCTCCTAAGTTCAAACACTTAATTTGCTAAGCTTGCACATCATTATTTGAACTTTAGAGTCACTATATTGCAGAGTAGAGTTCCCGATCAGTCTGTTAGCATTTCCAGTCTATCTGTCAACGTTTCTAGTGTACAGAACAACGTTTCTGGTCTGTCTGGCAATGTTTCTCATTTATGTGTCAGCGTTCTTGGTCTGTTTCCTAGCATTTCTATTTTTTTTAGTAGCATTCCTGGTAAGTTTGTCAGCATTTTTGGTCAGTATAGTAGCGTTCCTGGTCATTTTGTCAGCGTTTCTGGTAAACTGCATCAAAATTAGAAAACAAAAACAACCCATTTCTCAAACAGTCAAACACAGAGAATAGGTCATCTTCTTGGGTCATTCAATCAGGTTATCTTCTATCAAAATAGATTCAAGAACAAGACACACAAAGGTCTCAAGTATTCACCTCAAACAAGTTAAAGATCAAACACCTTAAAGTGCAACATCATATTGTCTTTGATAAATTGGTCGTTCAAACATAGTTTCTCATTAGGATCTATCATCCTCAAATCATGAAACTACAACGTTTGATCAGAATAACCTCGTTCTTTATCATAGGATATATCATTCCTATTGAACTTGGTCATTTCAAAAATCACAAAATCTACACTCCAAAACTAAGATCGAAAAACTTGCAAACAAGCAAATACTTGAAAAAATCATTTTGTGTCTATCCATCTACAACTTTCATCTCAATAATTGATCACTTATTGCAACACATTAAACAAGATTCAAACCTCAAAAAACATTCAAAACACGTGTATGCCCGTTCTAACCAGGGCTCAAAGATGAAAGATTGCAGAAACAGAAATAGAAACGTTTGAAATAACTAAAGACTATAGAAACATGGAACACGAAGATGAAATACAAGTTGAAGAGGAAATAACAGAACATGTCAGAGACATCAAAAAAGATCCTCAATTCAATAAATTTATGTAGAAAATATTGGAGGGAGAAAAAGAAAAATATTTCTTAATGTTAGCAAAATCTGGTGCTGAACTCCCCCAAGATTTTGATATGAACAAATTGACACAAAAGAGAAATGACCCCCCCCTTAATAACGAACAATACAAGGATATTTTTGGTCTCAAATTCAATGACACATCAATTCCTAATAACACTAGAAACAATGAGGAAACTTACATTCCCACAAGAGATGAAGAAGAAATTCTAAATAACACTCAATCCAATGAGGATACAAGAAGGATGCTGGGAAAGATTGGCATATTCAACAAAACCCTACTTTTTGGGCCTACCGCACCAGTATTCGCACACCGATGGGTGCCACACCTTTCTCCCTTGTATATGGATCAGAAGCCATATTTCCAATCGAAGTAGAGATACCCTCTCTACGTGTATCACTAAAAGGACTTATCCCAAATGAAGAACAACAAGTATCTAGACTACAAGAGTTAGAACTGATCCATGAACGAAGACAAAATGCCTTTGATCATCTAAAGGTATATCAGAAAAGAATGTGTTGAAGTTATAACCACAAGGTCAAACCATGAATCTTTCAAGTTGGGGAACTAGTACTAAATGAAAATCCATGAAATCAGTTAGATCGAGAAAAGAAAGGAAAGTTTGAACCAAACTAGTTAGGTCCATTTGTGGTCACAACAGTATTTGGGTCAGGAGCGTATCAGCTATCAACACAAGATGGGGATCAACTTGAGGAACCCAACAATAGAATGCATCTGAAGAAGTTTTATGTCTGAAAAATCCAAAAACAGTGAAAAAGCAGAAAATCCAAAAAAAAAAAAAGTGAAAAAGATGAAAAATCCAAAAACAGTGAAAAAGCAGAAAATACAAAAACAATGAAAAACAATAAAAAAATTAAAAAATCAAATATGAGAAAAAGTGCAATAAAAAAATAGATGGTGAAAACCTAGCAAACAAGCGCTATCTGTCGGCTAGCTCTGTCATCTATTGGTTCGCGCCTTCTTCCACTTGCATTCTTTTCCATCAGCGTTGTTCATATCCATCATAAAGCCTTTGTACATACGCAGGCATCCCAGGTGATTTCTCATCACGGTTTGGATCATTGACTATATCATAATAAGGTTTGTTTCTAGCCTGGGGGCAAAATCCTGAACCCGGCTGGGGGCAAAAAAATTTGATCGTTTTGAGCTTAATCAAACAGGTAGAACAACAGTCTGACAACGCTTGTCAAGTAAAAAACTGAGATACATCCAACGTTGAACATAAGACCACATTGTCAACCATTAACTATCACATATCAATCTAAACATGACAAAACACATATTAATGGATGATATATCTTGACTCATGATTTTAACACTTTGGCAATAATGGTTCAAATATTTTATTTTTATTTTTGCTATCATGATTTCTGAGTAACTCTAGGATGTCTTTGACTAGAGGAACAAGGAAGGAACATGATATTTTTCTTGTCTACTGTCTGTAAATTAATTATTAATATGTGCAAAGTTCTCCAAGGACATGATCATTAGAGTATCATTCAAGACATTTCAAACTTGCATATAGAAATGGTTAATATTGCATGTTTTACGCAAGCAACACTCTAGACATCTTGGTTCAATTACACCTCGATGCTTGTGCTAACTTGCAATATCAAAACCCAGGAAAGTAGTGCTCAGGTCATCATGGTTAAATTATACCATCGATGTTTTCACTCACTTCCCACATTTTAAAGGCTCAATGATGAAACAAAGCAATGACTCCATGACTGGTCCGATCACTGCATTGCATTTCTTCTTTTTTTTGCATTTGTATTTTAAGATAGATTTGCATTTCATTCTGCATGAGATCACAATGCTCATCTTTTCCAAGGCCAAAGACTAACATGGTGTTATCTCTCTTATTATGTGATTGAGTACATTGGACAATAACAAAAATAATCAATTCATTCATCCTGCATGATAAGTTAGTTCATCTCATGTAACCATTGCATACCAAGGCATCATTCATATAAAGCATCAAATCATTCATTCATTTAGTTAAATCATTGCATGGCATTCATTAAATCTCAAATCATATAAAATAGCACCATTGCATTGCATTGCATCCATCTCATATTAGCATGCATGAGAAAATCATAAAATTATCATAAACATAGAAAGCATTGCATTGCACATGCATCACATAACAATTATAAACATCCCATACATATTTGCATTTGCATACATCAAGTAAATACTGCATCATCATATATCCATCATCTAGAATTCATAAGCATAGAAGTTAAAGCATACATCAAGCATACATCATGAAAGTAACTGCACAGCATAATCATATATCAAATAGAATGCATCCATCATCTCATAGGTCATGTAGAGCGAATGGGATCAACTTCATCTCATATCATCAAAACAAGATCAATGTCCAAAGTACAATGATATCACAAAATATATAAGATACATCACAAATATACATAGCAGGAATCATCAATATCTCATCACAAAAAGTTGTGCACATAAATGGATCAATGTCTCATATCAGTGTGACCACTAGGATGTGGAGCGGAACTTTGTCCTGATGCGGCAGGTAGAGTAACACCAGCTGGTACCCCTGTACCTGAGTCCCCACCTGGGGGAGCTCTCTGAAGGGGCCCTGTCACTCCTCAACTCTCAATCTGGCTATGTCCTGATCTCCTGCTCAGCTGTGAAAATCTGGGAGCCCTCTGATCTAGAGGAACAACAGTAAAGTCTAAGGTCCTATAATACTCAGCCTCTCGGATCCCCTGGCGCATCATCTTCAGGGCAATCTTCCCTGAAATAGACTCTCCTGACAACTATACCTATACCTCGGCCTACTGACACCTATCCCTAGCTGCGTCTCTCTCAACCAAGAGAGAATCCATTTGAGTCTCTAGTTGGGCCATCTGAGAGTCCCTCTCTGCTAGTCGACTCCCTAGCTGTTGAACCTGAGCCTGTAAGTTCGTAATCTGAGCCTGTTGCTGATGAGACGGCATCCTAACGAGGATCTGTCGAGGTGCCTCTGCCTGTGGTTGCTCACCCCGTGATACTATCATAGGTACCTGCTCAACTGGGGGAACCTCTTGCTTTGGAACCTAATGCCCCTGATCTACTGCGTCTGACCACCCGGGCCATCCAATCTATATATACATCTCTAGTAGATCTAGAATTGCTAGCTCCTGGTGTGCCTGCAACTACCACTGCCACTACTCGACCATCTCCCCAATCATCATCTCCCCCATCCCCCCCATCGTCATCTCCTCCATCATCATCTCGAGCACCATGATCTCTTGCATCTCCTCCATATCCATCTCCATCTCCGCTATCATCTCAGTCTCCACCTCCTCCCCCCCACCATCCCTCTGTCATCTAGGAGCTCTGTGTCGTAGCCTCTCATCATCCTCATCTAAGACTGGCTCTAGCTCATCCGGACGTGTCAGCCTCAGAAACTTGTGTACAGTACAATGCACGACATACTCATGTGTCATCCCGCTATCCATCACACCTGGAAGATAATCCCAATCAATTGGCTCCAATGATAGATACTCTGCACAAGCATGGTCATATGAAATAGAAGGCCCCCAAGTAGCTACATCCAATCTCTGGTGAGCATAATGAGTTGTACCCTATGGCATCCCCTGTATCTTGCCATACTATCTCAACAAACTCGTACAAAGGAATCGCTTGATGACATTGGGTGTCGATCTAATCAGATATTGTGTCATGAATACATATGGCATCTCCACTACATCCTTGAGCCAAATCTCACAATCCCTATAAGGTCTCCATATCACAGTATCCAGATCATCCAAGGTTCGTCGCCAATACTCTAATTTGCCTAGCTTTTGCTAGATAATAATATCGGGATACTTGTCAGCATAAGGCCTACCTACAGGTCTATCTTGGTCAGCCAATGGTCATGTGATAGGTAGATGCTCCCAGGCCCATATCTGAAGCACGGTCACCCTTATGGATAACGCAGTTGATCCCTGATACACAACTCGGTGCAAGTCATGATACAAGTGCACCAACATGCATGACCCCCAGGAAAATCGGGTCCCCTGTGTCACCATCTGCTCAAGCAGATGACCCCATCCAACAGATAATCCCTTTGACCTATGATCAAGACAAAGGAAGCCTCCAATAAATCCGGCAAGCACAGTCGGTAATGTGGCATATCCTAGCTCTAGCATCTCCTGCCACGCAATATCGTACCCGCCTATCTCATCATCCTCAAACACTCAGCAAAGTGCCTTTGTCCCACCCCACTCGCTGAGATCATAATATACTAGATCGCCTATCACAGGGATGTGCAAAATTTGGTAGACATCCTCGGGTGTCACCGTAATCTCTCCTGTCGACAAGTAAAATGTGTTATGCTCACTATGCCAACACTCTACTAAAGTTGTCAGTAATCCCTGGTTTATCAAAGGTTCAGGCATGTCAAGAAGGGAAGATAAACCACACCTGCCAATGTGGTCTTGCTCTGCCTGGCTAAGGCAGGGTATCAGCATCCATGTCTTCGGGAAACGCTCCCAAGACTGAAAAACGGTAAAGTGCTCTTGCAATCAAATCATCTCCTCATATCAGTTTCTTGATTCATCTATCTATCAAATCAATCTATTTATCGATGTATTTTGCTCAATTGAGATTTTTATCAAATTTCCTTGGGCCCCTATCAATGACGCTCATCTATCATGAGGTCATTATCAATCTTATCTCATCTCGCGCGTGCATCAAGATAATCGAAACTGATCATCAAATTTATCAATCAGGAGCATCTAATTTTATCAATTAGATAGCTAATCAAATCTTACCCTATCAAAAATCAAATCAAATTGACAACAAAGTCAACCAATCGACAAATCAAATCATTTTCTCAAAATCACCCAAATTGAAATAATCGAAAAATCAAATCAAATCATCAAACCTCATCGCCAAAATCGAAAAAATTTCAAAAATCACTAAATTTCAATAAAATCATATCAAATCATCAAAACCTCATCGCCAAAATCGAAAAATTGCCAAATCTAAAAAATCAAAAAATCGCCACATCTCCAAAATTTCAAAAAATCGGCACGTCTGCAAAATAGAAAAATTTCAAAAAATTTCAAAAAAATAAAAAATAAAAAAATTCCCCCCCCCCGGCCGCAGTGTTGGAACCGCCTGCGGTGGCGCCCAGGGTGTCGCCCGCAGCGCCAGAAGCACCTGTGGTGGCGCCTCCACCACCACCCCTCTTCCACCGCCCAAATTTAAAATTTCAAAAAAAAAAAAAGGCAATTTTTTTGGATGTATTTTTTAAAAGAAAAATGCATGCATAACTAAAAAAATTTGGGATTCAAATGAAACTTTTTTTTTTTAAATCCGGAAAAACCCATTTCATGAATCGAAAAACCCATCTCAAAAATATAATTTTTTTCCCAACCCATATGGCGAAAGCGCTACAAAATTATTTTTTATGCAAACAGCTAATTTTTTTCAAAAATTAACAAAGCTGGGTTTTCTCGAAGTACATACTGTAGACACCTAAAATTGTCCTATCTAATTAAATAAATATCTTTACTTATTTAATTGTTTTATCCTAATTCTTCTATTAATTAAATAAATCTTTACTTATTTAATTAATTTTATTATCCTCTTCTAGCCTTATTTCTCATTTAAATAAATATATTTATTTATTTAAATTATCCTTTTCCTAAATTAAATAAATACTTTTATTTATTTAAATGATCTCACTTCTTCTATTAATTAAATAAATTTTTATTTATTTAATTAATTCATTAACCTTCTCTACCTATGACACATGTCATTCATCTCTTAATTCTTACACTACCTACCCTCTCATTATTTTCTTATTTCCTCTACCTACCCCCTAATCATAGCCGGCCATTTATCTTTTACACCTCTCAATCTTATCCCTCCATTTCTTATAGTGTCTTTTATATAAGGAGATGCTTCCTTCATTATCAACCCTGATTAGTTGACTACTTGACTACATTACACTTTCAAACATTCATATGTGATCAAGCCTACTTACAACCACATTTTCGTTCTTTGATGAGCTTTTGTGCACACATAAAATCTGAGAGCAAATATATCAAGCAAGATCAATGGAGATAGGAAGAATGGAGATCCAAACCCTATTGGACATGTGATGGTATAATCTTTGTGATTTCATTTGATTTGCATCATCTTAGGTAATCTTCATATGTTATGGTGGATCTTTGTTGTTGTTAGGCTAGGGTTTTGTGGTTGAATTCATTTAGTCTTTCAATATTGTTGTTTCCACTTTCACCATATACATTTTGGCACGTCCGGTGGGACTCTTGTCTCTTTTGCTTTTAACATCTTTTGTTGCAGATTTTGTATTTTTTTTAAGTTGCAGATTTGACATTTCCGACAACATTTCGACAATTTCTGCGTTTGCGCATTTTGAGATCGCGTTTTTGATTTTATGTCACGTATGTGAACCTCTGAATCATGTTTGTGTTTCCGACAGTATTTTCATTTTTCAGATTGCAGGTTTTTATTATAGGTGCGTCTGTGGGCGATTTAATCGAGTCTGCGAGATTTAGTCGCGTCTGTGATCATTTTAATTGCGTTTGTGCTTTGCAGATTTTACTGTTTGGTAGAAACATGTCTGTGAGGTGTTGAAACGCATCTGTGTTGCAAAATCGCGTCTGTGTAGGGTAAAATCCCATCTATGTTTCAGCTTTTGCATTTCGATCTTTTATCCAGTTTTAGGGTTTTATTTCGTTATTCGGACTTCGGATCTGGTTTATTTTGAGCTAACATCTTCTGATCTAACTAACGAAATTGGTGCAGCTTGTCTTGAAAGCAAAATCATTTTGTCGAAGGCCCCTATTTCACAAAGTCTTTTGGATCTAAAATTTACCTAACTTATGTTCTTGCAGGAAGGGGTGATCATTTGAAACAATCCAAACTACTAACAAATCTTTGTTGCAGGACCTTGGCAAGGGTTTTTGATCTTCATTGTGTGCCTTGTTTTCATAGACTAGAAAACACTTCAATTTGTGCACTAAAATTGAACTAGTGTCTTTTGTGTCTTAAGTAATAGGCTCTTTTTGTTTGATCTTTAGAGGGTATGTCTCCCCGTGTGGTCATTAGGACTACTAGTGAGGAGAGAACGACCCAAGTGGTAGTGAAGAAAACCCACCTCTTCTGAACCACTATAAACAACTGTATTCATAGTGAAAACTATGGATAACATGTGTTGATTAGTTCATACCGACACTATGTCGCATGTATGGCCACACGAGTGGATGCCCTTACTAGAACCTTTTTGTTTTAGAAGACAAAATCCTTCTAGTTGTTGGGGCAGGAGGTCGGACCTCTGGAGCGGCCCACACACATACAGTTTTTAGTAGAGATACAAAGTTTGCCATGAGGATTTTTCATGGGGACTGATGCTTGGTTGCCCCGAGAAGTGAGTGCCGAGGGTGGAGCCAATGGGGTCAAGCATCTAAGTATCTGCTCTGAATAGCGTAGCCTCATGTGGGATCAACAACTATTGTCCTGGCCAGTCATAAGAATTGTGCTTGTCTTCTTTTGAACAATCAAACATTCAAGATCAAACATCAAAACATTGTGTCTTTTGTGTCTTCAAGTGTATGCAAAACAATTTTACATCAAACAACACACTTTTCTTTATGTCATTTTGAGTCTAAACACTTGCAAACATTGAGTCTTCGTCAACATTGTGTCCTCTTGTCATGAAAAATAGTCAAAAATTCAGATTGGGTCACAACAAAACAACTTCACAAATTGGAAAAATTGCACTCAGTTTTCAGAAACGCGTCTGTGTCTAACAGAACCGTGTCTGTGTCATCTAACCGTGTCTGTGTCATCTAACCGCATTTGTGTTCTCTTGAGCAACATTTCATTTACAAAATCTTAGAAATGTGTCTGTGTCTGATAGAACCACGTCTGTGTCATTAAATCGCGTCTATGAAGTATACTGGAACGTCTGTGTTCAGAATTGAAAAACTTTTACAGTCCAACAAATAAGAGCAATCAATTTCAGAATTCTTGAGCTTCCTAAGCTATCTCTTCAGGTTTTCTTCTAGAATTCAACCTGTCTTTGGGTCTCACAAAGTCCATCATTGCTTTACACCTTACATTACATTCACATTTGTCTAAACTTGAGTCAAAAGGTCACTTGCTTGTCCTCGTCATACTTTGTCAACACACTGCATACAACAACCTTTTGCTAAGTGGTCCCACATCAAGGTCTATCACCTTTGGGTCTCATTTGGTCTTACTTAGAGTCAAGGTCAACTTACCTCATCAAGAGAAACTATCATCTCTTTGGAAGTCACACCTACTCTACTACATACATACTTGGTCTTACACTTTGCACATTGCAAGTACACCTCAGATTCATTTACATTCCATCCAACTCTTGGTCTTCCATACTCTTTCCATTTTCATCTAGTCTCTCACATCTTGGTCAATACCTAGTTCATGGTTGAAACCCGTTCCCAAAAATCTAGGAGAGAAACTAAAGAGGCTCAAGAGTCCACAAACATGAGTTCCTATGAGTATGACAATGATATCTTTTTCAATTCTGATCATACTACATTACCTGACATGGATTCCTATAGAAACATTCCAAATGTTGAGAACATGGACACTATAAACAATAGTGATACACACAATGACAATATGCACAACATTTCCATACATTCAGTAGAAGTGGAAGACTCCATTATGGATCCCCGTTTCAATCGATTGGTTGAGTAAATAATGAGGAGAGATAGACAACACTTCTTACAAGTGATGGCACAAAGTGGAGCCAAGATCCCTCATGATTTTGACATGTCTCAAATAATGGAAAATCGACCTTTGCAACAACCTCACCTCAACATGGATCAAAGGATGCCTAATGGTGGAGGCAATAGAGGACCACATCTTATGCCTGAATCACCATCATCATTGTTTCAAAAACTAGAGGTCCCATACACACATGGTCAAGCATATGATACTCACCTTCACAGACCATTATGGAAGTCTTATGCAGAAAAATATACCCAATCACATACCAATGCTAAGGATCAACCACCAAAGCAATTGGATATCCAAAAGGCATGTTCAAAATTTGGACACAAGGAAACCCCGTGTCAAATTTGGGGGCAACATAATAGAACAAACTCATGACATTCCTATAGAGTATGGTATACATGGACAAAATAGATATTCTATTCCTCACCATGACTCTATACCAAGTGGTCCATATGCAACATCACTATAGACCTCCTCCATATGAACATGTGTATGATCAATATCATCCATATATGCAACATGCTCCTCCTCCACCCGGTGGTTCAGGCATGGTGTATGGTCCAAGAAGTCGATCTCCACCTAAGAATAATTTGGAACAGCAAATCAAGGACTTACAAAAGAAAATGGAGGACATAAATACAACAAAGCCAACTTACACAATGAGAGACATATGTCCCTATCCATTTGACAAAAGCATTCCAATGCCTCCATTTCCTACACACTTTGTGACACCTAAGTTCGATAAGTACAGAGGCAAAGGAGATCCTAAGGCACATATAAGACAGTTTTTTACAGCTTGCATTGAGGTAGTAGAAGAAGAGACATATTTGATGAGATTATTCCCACAAAGCTTAGGTGATCAAGTTATGGAATGGTTCTCCCAACTTCCACCTGGAATTAAGTCATGGGGTGACTTAGTAGAGGCATTTATCCAACATTTCTCATGCAACATAGAGACAGACATATCAGTCACTACCTTGTGCAATACCAAGCAAAAGGATGGAGAATCTTTTTCATCATTTTTACAAAGATGGAGAAATCTAGCCAACAGATGCTCTTGTGAAATTCCATAGAAACAAATGGTAGAGATGTTTACCCAGAATGTCAACAAAGACATTGGTTATGATCTAAGAAAAGCTTGTTTGTCCACTTTCAAGGATGTCATTGAAAAAGGCTTAGCAACAGAGAAGGTCCTAATTGAACAAGGAGTCATTAAGATATTCAAAGAAAACAAAGAGGACTTTAAAGGAAAAGACAAGCCAAGATTTTGGAATAAAAACAAGAACATAGTCAATGATGGTGTTGTGGATGCCAATACAGTATGACCTAAAATCTTTTTTTCGAGATCAAGCTCTACAAACAATCAAGTGAATACTCAAAGAACTTCCAAGGCATGAAGGAAGTACACCCCATTGGGAGAACCATTAGAATCAGTTTTCAAAAATCTTATGAAAACTGAGATTGAAGGACACTCATCCAATCAAGAACACAAAATGTTTAAAGAACCATTCCCAAAACATGACAAGGGAAAAGCTAAAGCCACAGATGACTAAACCAACTATACCAGAGCATCTTATAACTATGATTCAACTATCAATCACATTTCGATGGACAATTATGTCTCTACCATTATCATCAAGGACAAAATGCCTGAGAATTCTACCCAAAGACCCAAGATTGTCCTAAAAGGCATCGAATCTTCTTCCGAACATACCTCTGAATGTAATGTTACAACTCATCAAGGTAAATTCACTTTGCAATGTGCTCCAGCTAAAAACACTTCTTCCTCATCAACCAAACCTGAGTATGACCTTGTAGAACAGTTAGGGAAGACACCTGCGCTCATCTCCATCCTTGATCTCTTACGCATATCCCCCACACATAAAGCTATTCTTGACAAAATCTTGAGAGACACTTCTGTTCCTACTAATCTGAACATGGACCAGTTTCAAGCCATGGTAGGATACCTTTCTGTTCCACACTCCCTTACATTCACAGAAGCTGACGACGCCTTTGTGAGCCAGCCACATAATGCACCTTTACACATTGAAGCCTTCCTACACAAACATCGAATAAAATGAGTCCTGGTAGATGGAGGAGTAGGTCTAAACATTTGTACATTGAGCACTATTAAACAATTGGGATATTCGGATAAAGTTGTGAATTCTACAAACAAAATTACCATCAAGGCATATGATGATGAAGAGCGTTCATCCAAAGGCACAATCACCTTGCCTCTCAGAGTTGGACCGGTTACAAAGGATGTGGTTTGTCAAGTCCTAGACCTGGATCTCACATACAATATATTACTAGGACATCCTTGGATTCATGAGATGGGGGCAATCCCATCTACATACCACCAATGCATTAAGTTTCCTCACAACGGAGTTGAAATAACAGTTAATGGTGATCCTAATCCATTCATATACTGTAATAACTTGAGACCAAAAACTAAGACGATCATTCCAAGTAATAGGGAAGTTGTCCCTTCTTCTACATACATTGATCCCGAATCATTAAAACCTTTGACATCAAAACAAGGTGAGCTTAAAGGGAAATATCAGGACAAGGGCATGGGTGAATACACTTTGAATCAAACCATGTGCTTACAACAAGTTATGAGTTCACCAAAAGAATATGGATGACTACATCCTACTAAGCGGGTATCTATCATTACACTCAAATAGGATCCTACAATCTTCCAAAAGTGGGGGGAATTGGAAGAAGAAGACTTATACAAAATGCTTTACAAAGAGCCTGAAAATGATACACAAGATCACATCAACATACCATGTGAAAAATATGGCAAAGGATTCAAGATCCTACAAAAATTTGGGTATGATGGCAAAAGTCCTCTTGGCTTAAGAAAGGAAGGCATCATTGAACATTTACAACCAAAATTGACATTTAAAAGGGAACGCTCAAAAGGACGTGGTTTCATGTCTTCCCAGGTAAACACTCAAAAGACAAGAGAAGCATTACAAATCAAAGCTACCAAAATTCAACAAGAGAATCGCTATTCCACAGACTCCAATGAATGGGAATGGGATTCAGAAAAATCCTCCAGTGACTATCAACTCACCGAGACATTCAGAGAACTAGGTGAACCCACAAAAGAAGAGGAATTTTATAGAAAATTCAAAGTTGGTCAAGAGGTAACCCCAAAGGATCCCACATAGTCCTTGCCTCTAGGTTCTAGGTCGAAATCGCGAAGAATGAGGACACCCATCCCAGAATGCGCTACTAGTGATGACAATTTGGATTCGTTCATGATCAAGACAGATGAGGAGAGTGCCAACGATGACCTCAATAACTACCTCGACATACCTGAATATAAATGCATCTTTACCCTTAGTCCTATTGACTTTGAAGACATCAAAGGCCTTCCACTTGTTCACCACCAACTTATTGACTGGGACCATGAAGGACCTGTACAGTTCGACACATTCCAAAATAATGAAGCCTTTATTGACTATCTAGGCATATGAGATGATCTTCCCCCCGGGGACCATAAGGCGGGATACACTATAGAGCTCAATAGTGTGGCATATTTTGGTGAGGGTGTTGGGCCTTCCAGTCGCAAAAACATAAAAATAAAAACAAATCAAGGGTCTTATGGTGAAAACCACGTTGTGGGACTGTCTGACCCCAAAAAAGTAAAAAGAAAGGACATATTTGAAGGCGAAAACCTCTCTAAGGCACCCGAGGATGGAAGGATCGACATTCTCCTGGCATCATATGAAGAAAAATCATCTATGTTGGTAGAGGAGACCATCAAGACAAACATTGGTATAGAAGAAACTCCACATAACATATTCCTGGCTCAATCTCTGACAGAGACAGAAAGATCAAAGTTCATACGTTTCTTCACAAAGCGACAAGTCAATTTTGCATGGTCATATGCTGATATGCTTGGATTAGATCTAGATTTGATAATGCATCATTTGACAGTCAAACTGGGGGCAAGACCAGTGAAACAGAAATTAAGAAAAATGCATCCACAAGTGGCATTATTAGTCAAAGCAGAGCTTGAAAAATTATTGGATGTCGGATTCATATGCCCAATTGACTATCCTGAGTGGATTTCCAACTTAGTACCTGTCAGCAAACCAGATCGTAGCATCAAAATATTTATAGATTTCAGAGACATCAACAAAGTTTGTCCTAAGGATGATTTTCCATTACCAAATATTGACCTGATCATAGATCTCACGGCAGAGCATGCGATGTTACCTTTGATGGATGGATTCTCTGGCTATAATCAAATAAAAACCGCATCTAAGGATCAGCACAAAACAACATTTAATTGTCCTTGGGGAACTTTCTACTGGAATGTCATGCCCTTCGGGCTCAAGAATGCAGGCGCTACATATCAAAGAGCCATGACTACTATCTTTCATGATCTCATGCACGTTACCATGGAAGATTATGTTGATGAACTTTTCGGCAAATCAATAGACAGAGATACACATTTGGACATACTTTCAGTCATTTTTGATCGGTTGGAAAAATACAAAGTAAGATTAAACCCCAAGAAATGTGTCTTTGGAGTAACCTCAGGGAAGCTCCTGGGATTTATTGTCTCGAAAAGAGGAATTAAAGCCGATCTAGCAAAAGTCAAAGCCATCCTAGAGATGCAACCACCAAGAAATATCAGTCAACTTCGATCTTTGCAGGGGAGACTCCAGTCCATACGAAGGTTCATAGCATAACTTGTAGATAAATGTCATCCTTTTCAGCATTTGCTACACAAAAACATCAAATTCAAATGGGATGATAACTGTCAACAGGCTTTCCAGATACTCAAAGATTATCTTCTGAATCCGCTAGTCTTGATGCCACCAGTTCCAGATCAACCTCTATTACTATACATATCTGCTACTTCAACAGCACTAGGGGCACTCTTAGCTCAACAAAATGCTGAGGGCAAAGAAAAGGCAGTCTACTACATCAGTCGCACTTTGGTTGGATATGAGCTAAACTACACACCCATTTAGCGTGCATGTCTCGCTGTGGTCTTTGCTTCACAAAAATTATGATATTACATGCTAACTCATAAAACTAAGTTGGTCACAAGGATCGATCCATTGAAATACCTTCTCAATAAAGCAACGCTTACTGGTCGACTAGCTAAATGGGTGAGGCTCCTGAGTGAATTCGACATTGAATATGTGGACAGGAAAGCAATAAAAGGACAAGCTATCGCAGATCAATTAGCAGATTCTCCCATGATAGATGATGCTCCTCTAACTTTAGAATTTATAGATGAATTCATCTTGATAATATCACACACAAAGCCTTGGCAACTATACTTTGACGGCTCATACACATAGCATGGTGCAGGAGCTAGCATCCTCTTCATCACACCTCAAGGGGATTCCATACCAAAATCATATCGGTTAATATTTCCTTGAACTAATAACATAGCAGAATACGAGGCATTAACAACTGGATTACGGATTGCAGTTCAGTGGAAGATACAGGAACTTCATGTTTTGGGGACCCTCAACTTGTAATTCATCAAGCAACTAATGACTACCAAACTAAAGATCAAAAATTAATGCCTTAAAAAAGAATGGTGGATGACCTGAAACAACATTTCACGAAGTTAGATTTTGAGCAGATACCAAGAGAGCAGAATTGAGCTGCAGATGTCATGGCTACAATTGCTTCACTGATCGATCTACCACAAAATGAAACCCGCTATGAGTTCTTGGTGGATAACCTTTTGGTTCCCTCTTATGAGATCACTCCTACTAAGATGATATGTGTCGTTGGTCCTGATTCCTAGTTATATGGTTCCATTTTCACATACCTACGCAATAATACCTTCCTTCTGACTTATCTCACAACCAACATCGCACTTTCATTCACCAATCTTCTCAATACATCATTTTAGCCAATATCCTATATTGTCGAGGTCTAGATGGCACTCTTCTTTGATGTTTAGAAAGGGATGAAGCTCATATTGCATTACGCGAAGTTCATGAAGGGATATGTGGTCCACATTCTAGTGGTCCTACCTTAGCCAAGAAACTCATCAGGACTGGATATTACTAGCCCAATATGGAAAAAGACTCATATCAGTTTGTCAAAAAATGTAAGCAATGTCAACTTCACGGAGACCTCATTCATGTGCTAGCACAAAAACTTCAACCAATCACGACTCCTTGGCCCTTTTGCCAATGGGGACTTGATCTCATAGGAAAGATTCACCCTCCTTCTTCCAATGGCCACAAATTTATCATCACCGCCACAGAGTATTTCACAAAATGGATCAAAGTCGTGCCTCTTACACAAGTCACTGGAAAATAGATTGCTACATTCATTCTCAACTACATCATCTGTCATTACGGTATTCCTATTTCCATCATCACCGATAACGGGTGTCCCTTCAAAAATCAAGATGTTCGTGAACTCTGTGATCGCTTCCATATTACACATCATTTCTCCACACCTTATTACCCCCAAGGCAATGGTCAAGCTGAGGCATCAAATAAAACCATTCTTAAAATCCTAAAAAAGATAGTCGATGACATTGGCCGCAATTGGCATATCCAACTTAATCCCGCACTTTCAGCTTACCGCACAAGCGTTCACACACCTACATGAGCCACACCTTATTCACTTGTATACGGAGCTGAAGCTATCTTGCCTATCGAGGTCGAGTTACCCTCTTTACGAGTCTCTTTGCAAAACATTATCAATGATGAAGACTACAGGGTCTCTCGCTTATAGGAACTTGAACTATTGGATGAACGAAGACAAACTGCTTTTAATCATCTCAAGGCTTATCAACAACAAATGAGTCACATCTATAATCATAAAGTCAAGCCTCACACATTTGAGGCAGGTGACTTAGTTCTCAGAGAAAATCCTAAAAATCAGCAAGACAAAGAGAAGAAGGGCAAGTTCGAACCAAATTGGCTTGGTCCTTACATCATCACAGCAGCATATGGATCTGGTGCATATCAGCTCTCAACCATAGAGGGTGAACCTTTGGAGTATCCTATCAACAGCATGCACCTTCGCAGGTTTTACACATAGCTCTTCAAAGTATCCTAATTCAAAAATACAAAAAAACTAAAAAATTTTTAAAAAAAAAACATAAAACATAAAAAATCGTTACTTGGTGAAAACCTGGCGAACAGGTGCCTTGTGATACAAAAAAATAAAAATAAAAAAATTGGAAAAGAAAAACATTTTGTCCAATGGTGAAAACCACTTCGGTGGCGCCCTAGGCAAGTACCATGGTGAAAACTGGGTCACTAGCGCCATGCGTAGAGACATTGCTCCTCCCTCCTCCGGGATTCACTTTCATCCTTTCACTTTGCACACACCCACAACCTATCCATCCATAATAAACTTACCCATTCCCATCATGGCTTGTCATTGATCTACCTAAGATTGGTTAGCCGTTCATAATAACATTCCTTTTCACCCTTTCCATCCATAATAAATCAGCTCCTATCTATGGCTAAGGTAAATCCTGCGTCTAGTGATGGGTGTGGAACTGAGAGCATCACATGTTTTGAGGAGTACAGTTTCTTCCAGCTTTCTTTAGTCTATTCGTGCACAATCCGCAATAAAGCAGCATTTGCATCACCAGTCCGCAATAAAGTTTCATCTTCTTCGTAATAAAGTATCAATTGCATGGATTCAGTCAGTTTTAGATGAGACACAGCAGCAACAATGGCCTTCAACAAATCAAATCTTTTAGCAGACTCAAACAACATTATGGTTCAGTTCTATCTATCCTTTTGTGAAAGTAAACATTGTGACCACAATCAAATAAGACTTATACAAGTGACAAGAGGCACTAAACATGAGGACTACGGTGGATGTTTGTGTCGATTCTTGGTTTTCTTTTTAATTTTATCTTTTGGTGACATGTCTTTTAGCTTTTCCGAGATGTCTCTGACTAGAGATCGTATCTCCAGGATGTCTTTGACTAGAAAGGGGAGGATAGGGTCTCGTCACCTATTTTTCTTTGTTGTCTGTGGATTGTCTCTTAGTAATGCTATGACTTGTCCAAGGATATGAGGACACTGTGAGTCTAGTATGAACTGGGGAATTCCTTGTTTGCGACTGTCTGATCTCCATGCAAACGAGTACAATGACTTTCTGAATCGAGCATATATGTGGATTGTCATAACCTATTTTGCCATAATAAAGCTCAATTATGATAATGCACAAGAAGCTCTTTCACTTTCATATCTTCTATCTTCCATCCCCCTTTCTTGATTGACTTCCATCGTCCTTCTTGAGTCCGTGTAGCCTGCTATCACACGACTGAGTATAATGACACACCAAAAACATTTGCATTTCATGTAGTTGCACCTGCATTACCACATATAAACATTTCATACATACATATAGATATCACAATTGCATCACGACCTTCACACAACACATATTAGCACATTTTACATTTGCATTGTCATATCATTCCCATCTTGGGGCAACTTTGTATCACAGTTCATCTTATCTTCTTTGAAACAACGCGACAAGTTGCATTGTCTCAAAGAGGGGCAAAATGTAGACACCTAAAATTGTCCTATCTAATTTAATAAATATCTTTATTTATTTAATTATTTTATCCTAATTCTTCTATTAATTAAATAAATCTTAATTTATTTAATTAATTCATTTATCCTCTTCTAGCCTTATTTCTCATTTAAATAAATATATTTATTTATTTAAATTATCCTTTTCCTAAATTAAATAAATACTTTTATTTATTTAAATGATCTCACTTCTTCTATTAATTATATAAATCTTTATTTATTTAATTAATTCATTAACCTTCTCTACCTATGACACATGTCATTCATCTCTTAATTCTTACACTACCTACCCTCTCATTATTTTCTTATTTCCTCTACCTACCCCTAATCATAGCTGACCATTTATCTTTTACACCTCTCAATCTTATCCCTCCATTTCTTATAGTGTCTTCTATATAAGGAGATGCTTCCTTCATTATCAACCATGATCAGTTGACTACTCGACTACATTACACTTTCAAACATTCATATGCGATCAAGCCTACTTGCAACCACATTTATGTTCTTTGTTGAGCTCTTGTCCACACATAAAATCTGAGAGCAAATATATCAAGCAAGATCAATGGAGATAGGAAGAATGGAGATCCAAACCCTATTGGACATGTGATGGTATAATCTTTGGGATTTCATTTGATTTTCATTGTCTTAGGTAATCTTCATATGTTATGGTGGATCTTTGTTGTTGTTAGGCTAGGGTTTTGTGGCTGAATTCATTTAGTCTTTCAATATTGTTGTTTCCACTTTCACCATATACACATACCAGTGGACCGTATGTCGAAGGATGCTCATATCGCTGAACTCGCTCGAACCTATGCTGGTGGTATGGGATCACCATTTCTTTCCTTCAAAGCAAATTTTCTCAAACAACTGCAGTGCACAAATGAGGAGTGGTAAAAGGAATTCACCTTTTTAAACTCATAATGGGGCATTTAAGTGGAATTTTTATTCCACTGATTTTTAATCATCTAATCAACTAATCATCCTAGCAGGGCAGCGCTTTCAAATTTCTTATCAGGAAATGAATCAGATTGACTCTAAAAATCTCTAAAAATTGAAAAATTGAAAAAAATTCACAAAAATAAAAAAATCGTGAAAAATTCAAAAACATTTGAAATTTATCCGATTCATCTCCCAAGGGGGCATCCTCACATCAATATTTATCAATCAGCGTCTGGGGCATCATATCGAGATTTATCATCTCCAAGATCAAAACCGCATCATATCGAGATTTATCATCTCCAAATCAGTATCATATCGAAAACAAATCCGCATCAAATCAAGATCGAATTTGCATCCTATCGAAATCAATATCAGCAACATCATCAATCAAGTTTTCTTTGAACCAACGCATCATCACACATCGCTTCAAAGAGGGGCAAAATGTATACACCTAAAAATGGTCTAAAGATAGTTAATTAAATACGCAGTTATTTGATTAATTCCCCTTCCCAATTAATTGAATTCATAAGCAATTGAATTGATTTCTCTATTCATCTACTAGTAAATAAATCTAAATGATTTATTTATATAGTTCATCTCATATCCCCCTTTGATTAATTAATTAATGTCTCCCCATATTAATCAATTCTTCTAATCCCTAATTAAGATTAACAAACTCAAGTTTGTTGAGATTAATTGCTATTTTTCAATTATTTGAATTTCTAAATTCAAATGAGCACATGGCTCCTAACTTTTAACCACCTAACCTAATCATCCCCTAACTTAACCCATTCAATCTAATCTTGGGTTTAACTAACTCTATCCTAGCTTGCACATTCTAACCTCCTTATCCTAACCTCCCATGTTGTGGATATTCTCTCCTTGAGACACATGGCACTTTCACCACATGTCTCATCCCTTGGACACTTGCCCTCTCATGAGCAAGGCTCCTTGACACTTGTCACCACAGAGATGACAAGTGTCCCTTCCTCCAACCTCTTCTCCAACTTCCTCAATCTTGGCCCTTGATATCTTCATATTAGATCTAGACCGTCGATTCCTACCACCTTAGCTTTGGCCTTGGAATTCCTATAAATATCCCCCATTTTGGAGCAATAAGGATCCCATCTCATATCAATTTAGGCATCATTACTATAGGCAATTTGCATTTCAATTATCTAGCAATTAGATTTTGGATTAATCATAGCATGTTAATCTAGTTTCTTAAATCATGCATTTCTTTCATCCCCATAGTCAATCGTGATCAAATAAGCTACTCAACTCTTGAGTTGTCATTTTGGAGGTCATTGCTCCACTGGGATCCCATCAATCCAACACCTTCAAGGTCCTCAAGAATAGAGGAAAATGGGACATTTCAAGGAAGGCTTATGGTTTGCATTTCTAATCTAGTTTTCAATTAAGCTTTTCAATTATGTTTTTATTGTCTCATTATATGTGTATGTCTCTTATATACCACAGTTATCGGTCTAGGTGTATGACATTATCCATTGTGGGTCTTACATGACACATCATCAGTGGTATTGCAGAGTTAGCTTTGTCGCGCATATTGAAACAATTGTGCCTCTTATAACTATTGATCTGGGCAAAGTTGCATGATGAATATGGAGCCTTCAGGTCATAAAGGAGCACAAGAACAAGTCGGGTCCACCATCACATATCGCATTACCACACGAAAATGGAAGGTTGGAATAGGGAACAAAAGAGGAAGTGTTCTTATTTTATGCGACCACACGATAAGCAAACCCCATAGTGAACTTAGGACCCTTCAGCCGGTATAACTTAAGTGAGTTGACTGGCTGACCCAATCAACTCAAAAATAGAATTTGGAGCCTGAAAAGAAAAGGGCAAAATAGACCCCCTCTGCAAACTATCAACGGGGAATGTGCATAACTCGAAGGTTATGCAAAAAAGCTTTTCTTAGATTGGATCTTAAGTTGATAGAAAAAGGTCAACATTTTGGCAACTCGGAGGGGGGCCTAAGCCTTCTTAGGGAAAGACCATATGTCCTTGTGTATATCCATTGGGCATAGATTTAAGGCCTGAATCAAATTAGATACCCTCTGCCCCTGCAATTTGAAATGAAAAAACAAAATTTTGGCCATTCTAGAAGAGATGACCTGTGCATGCGCACTTCTTGGAAAATTGAAAAAAAAAAAAACCTAGTAAGGGTTACAATATTGAAACTCAGAGACAATGAAATCCTTTGCCTCTGTCAAAGGTCATCCTCCAAAAGAAGATAATCTCCCTTAAGCCATGGTTGTAGTCACCAGCCAATTGCAAAAGTTGAAGAATCCTATATGTATACATCAAAGCATACATGTTGTTGATGTGGTTATAAGAAAACTCAACATTTTCTTTGTTGTTGCATGAGATCCACATAAAATAGGTCTTTGAAGAACATGAAAGTGCATCAAATACATGCTCAACAACAAAGGGAAGATGCATAAAGGGCAGGTCAAAATCAAATTTAACACTGCTATTACAGTTGTCTTTCTCTTGGTATGAGCTAAAACCAAAGGAAAAGGCCTCAAACTCACATGAAGATAACAAGTACACCATACCCCTATCTTGATCTGCATAAGGGAGCATCTCAGGCACATCAAAGTGGAAACTTTGAAACTTAGGTATACTGTCAGGTTGAGCAACTGGAAGAATATTTGCAAGGTCAACATGTTGTCGCTTAACATCCTCAAACTTGGTATGATGGTCCCAAGTAAAACATTCAAGCTCGGGCACCTCATCCCTAATGCCAAAAGAAACATCTTCACATTGAATGAAGGCCTCATATTCAACATTATCATGATTAGGGACAAGGAGAACTAGCATACATCATAATCACATGTGCTGATATTAAGCTCATTAGCACATGTCTCAGGCTCATGAGACACTTTACACAAAGATCTAAAATCTTTAGATTGTCTCTCTATTTTTATCTTTTTTTATCCAGATTAGCATCCTCCTGCATTCCTCTATCTTCCTTTGTGATACTAGGGATGGGGGTGTCCTCATCATGGATGCAAAAGGTGCTAAGGCCTAGACTATTGACCTAATCAGTTAAGTCAAACTAAAAAGTGTTTGTCGACTCATCCAGTAGGAAATCAAGAAGCTCCTCCAACTGAGTTGTAGGCTCCCTAATATACACATCCTCATTCTCCTCAAGGAAGGAGCAATTCATCTTTATGGGGCTTAGGATGTAGGGTTGAATATGGTTTAAGGAAAAAGGCTCTACCCTGATGGTCACCTTGGTACCATACCTTGTTCTAAAAAACATATGAGACCAATCAGAGGATAAGTAGCCACCTATCCAAACAGTGAATTCCCTTGACAAACAAATGGAAAAGTGACTAGGGAGGTCAATCACTGAGATGTCTTGCAGCACACTACAACTAGGGCAAGCATGCAAGGTCAAATTTAAATCCTTTATGACCCCCACTGTCTAAATTTTTTTGCCATTAGGTTGCACAATTCGTTTGTTCACAGACTCATATTTGATGCCTAAGCAGTCAGCCATTATCTTGGGCATAACTGAGCTACTAATCCCACTATCTATCATGAAATTATGAACAAGGTTATTCCCTATGATTAAATAGAGATAGAAAGGGGGAGGCTTATTGATTTTTTCTGCATTCTCTTCCTCCATAGGTTGCACCAAGATTTTAGGTGCTAAAGAACTGCAACCTTGATTAGTATCCATTGCACCATTGATTTCCATCAAGGCCCTTTGAAGTTGGTCTCTCTTAGATGGGATAGAAAGAGCATCCCATATAGATACATTTAAGATGGACCTCTTCATCTATTCAATGATTATTAAATGGAGCAGTGGCCTTAGCAGAGACCTTGGTAGTAACAATATCAAGCTTTGACATTATAGGAGCCTTAGGTGGCTCTCCCTTCTTAACATTTTGTGTCAAGTCGTGTTCCTTGTTTGGGGCAGTCACCCTGTCTGATGTCTTTAGCATTGAAGATTGCATGGAAGCCTGTGAGGTTTGGGTTGTTGTGGTAGAAATTGTATCACTACCCAAAGCCTTCTTTTTTGACCTTGTCTTGTTAGCCACATTGTCATCGGTTGTCTAATTTACTCCACAAAAATCAGCCTCCTACCAATTTATGAAAGTGGAATCTTCCTATGAAAGGTTTGGACAACCATCAAATTGTTACTATCCTAATGTTTTTGGATCATTTTGTGCCACTGAGGCTTGAGAGAGTTCATCATTTTGACATGAGACTTGATTAAGTGGCTAATTGTATGGGATGCACCAATCTTGTTCCTGAGCAAGATTGTTCTGAATTGGCACTAGTGCCTTTGAGGTGCTTGCAGCTATAGGGTTCAACCTATTTAAGGGCTTAACATTACTCCATTGGTTTTTCCCTTGAAAGTTAGGTCTCTGTTGTTGGTATTTTTGATTTGATGCTTGGTAAGGTCTGTTGGTCTGAGATTGTTGTCTCTTTAATGTAACCAATTCGTTACTGAATCCATGCATCATGGTCTTGATTTCTGGCCTGATCTCCTGAATCTTTGAAGATGGTGGGGTGGGTGTAGGTATAAACAATTGACTTGTAGTTCTATTGGAAGTGGTACCTTTGTAGGCTATTATGTAGGAGTCTCTGGGAATAGGGGCATTGGAGGCATAGGAGCTAACTTCCCTACCTATATTAACCAGTTTTTTGCCTTGATGGTGATGTCATAAACTCCGAGAAGATTGTCTCCTCCCATTAACTAGATAATAGAGGCAATGTCACTATTGAGAGCCCTTAGGAAATATAAAAAGGCACCATTTGAAGAGGGCTTGACCAATGTTGGGATCCCATCCTAGGTCTTTTGAAATCTGTAATTAAAGTCACCCATGAACTCATGGGGTGCTCTCTTGATGGTTGACATCTGCTCCAGAAGTGACATATTGTCACTCCTATCTTCAAAGTGTTTGCACAACTTCTCTCCTAAATCATCCCAATTATGAATGGAGTTAGGAGATAGTCCTCTATACCATTGAAGGGATTTTTCCTTGAAAGAGGAAGCAAGAAGCCTCACTGCAACATTATCTTGAGTAACATCAAACATAATGTAGATGCCTGACACATCTTGGATGTGTTCCTCTGGGGAGGTAGATGTCTCTCCTATAAAACAAAAGGTAAATATTTCAAGCCTGCTACTGGAATTTTATTTTTTTTGAGTTATGACTAAGGGGCTGCCACCATTAAAGGTGACAAAGGTGTGTGCTCTAGGAGCCGCCATGGAAAATAGTGGCCTATTGATATGAATGGTAGGGCCTTTGGAATGTGATAATCTTGTAATAGGAGGGGTAGAATGGAACCTTAGGGGTGTAGATGATTGTGATTGAGTTCCCCTTGTAGGTTACAAAGAAAGCCTACCTCTAGTTCTCATATAACCCGAATAAGGAAGTTGACTGAATTGAAAAATACCTCTAGATGATGATATGGTTTGTCTTCTTGGCATAAAGCTACAACTAGTGTCACCGAGAATCTAAATTTATCTTTAAGATTCGCCAAGTGCTTGATTGATTGTCTCCTAAGGCAGGGATGCTAAGACCAACATTGAATCCTTAGCATGAATGTTGAAATGGTGTCCCACCAGGCGTGCTAAAAACTGTTGCCACAAAAGTTGAACCCTCTTGATGATCACGTATGCTCATCAACCTTGTGCAACATGGAAGAAACCTCCCAAGTGTGGGACCTTGTGTTGTTGTAAGGTTGAGTCTCAAGAGAAGATCAAATTTCTTTCAATTTGATGCAAAGTGTTGGACCAACCCAACACATGAAAGTCTAATCTATTGATCTAACAAGGAAAAGGGAGAAAGAGGAAAGGGATATTGAAAGAGGGAAAAGGGGGTTTGCACCCAGATTGAAATTGTGATCTTCCTAACTATAACTACATAAAACATCAAGAAAACTACCCCAGGTATGCACATATTTATATCCTAGGTAGCTTCTACAAGCATGAGTGACCGTTAGGATTCTTATGAAAATCAAAAGGAACTACACTTAGCTCACAAATGAAGTTTTAAGAGGAGTTAACACAACCACATATACTCAGAAAATAGACAAGAATGTATTCAAACAAGAAGGTAAAAAATTACACAAATTGCAAGAACTGAAAGGAGGTAAGTAAGATTAATTTTATTAACGAAAGGGCAAGGCAAAATTTACAGTTGCAAAAAAAACATAAGAATTCTGCCAAAAGAAAGAAAGAAGATCCTCGGGAAATATACAAAAATTGCCTTTATAGCTAAGGCATAACTCAAAATTGAATCAAAGCTAAAACCCTAACCCTCCTAGGGTTAGGTTAAAAAATATTTGAGAAGGGGAGAACATCATATCGGCAAGCCGATTTGATGGTGCAAGGACTTCTCTGCAAGTGGTCATCATCTCTGACAGAGGCAAAAAGGGGTTGCAGGAGAAGGTATCTTTGCAACAGGTGCATCATGGCAGCACAATAGAGGCAAGAAAGTCTCCAAAATGTATTAAATGGGCATGGTGGCATCCAAAAAAGGCCTATAGAAGTCCAATCTAGAGTAATGGTGAAAATCCCTGGTGGTTGGAAGCAAAATAGATCAGAGATTGGGCATCGAGTGAGTTCAAAAAATGTCTCGACTAAATGGTCGAAAACCATCCCTGACAAAGAGCATTAAAATTTCAATGGCCTCTACAAGTTAAAATTTCCACTATCAATCAAGAGATCTCATGCGCAGCTGGACATGCAAGATCTCGCCACATATGCGCCCAAAAGGCCTAATTGAAGCTTAAGTCACAGCCATCAGATGGAGCTCAAGTGATCATCAATGACGAAGAAAGGTCGAGCCCACTACGTCTCACATTTCGTTGAGACCAAGCATTTTGACAAGACCAAAAAAATGCATCTAGTGGCATAGCGGAATTATCTTGGTAGGGCATCTTCATTTAATTGCGCAATTGTGTGTCTAATCCATGTCATTGATTCCATCAAAGTGAATGTCGTTTATCTCATTTAAAAGTCGGTTCTGTGAGACCAATATCCTTCTTATGTGGCTCAGTTGCCTAGGTGTTCATGTTATTATCAATCCAAGTGTATGTCATCATCCATTGTGGGGGGTAATCTAGGTCCTGCTGGGATTGGGGGTGTTGGTAGGGATTGTATGGGGGATGTGGTCTTCTTCTTTTCAGTTCATAAAGGGAAGCATTCTAATAATTTTATGGAGGGACTTGCAATTTTCTATGTCCTGGAGCGTGCATATGAGCTAGGGTGGCATAAGGTTATTTATGAATCGGATTCATAGATTATTGTTAATATGTTGATTTAGCAAAAGTTGAGTGGGATTAATTGGCAACTGGTAGGGATTGTGCACCAAATTTTGCAAATTAGTGCTATGATGGAGAGGGTGTCTTTCATCCATATTCCTCGTGAATGGAATAGAGTTGCGGATTGTTTGGCTAAGTGGGCTTAGGAACATGGTGATGTTTGAAAAGTTGAGGGTTGGGAGCATCTTCCCCTTGATTACTGTCAGGACTTGCATAAGATCTTTGCTGAGGATATGGATAGTTATGAACCTGGTTGATTTCTGGTTGGGTCTATTGTTCTCTTTTGGAGCCTTGTGGCTCTAGTTTTCTTGTGTAATGCTGGTTTCTTATTATTAATAAATTGTTTACCCCTTTATTCAAAAAATATATATATCAATCAAAATATTAATACATTTATTACCTCGTACCTTGGGTAATCTAGTGATGAAGTGCATGTATAAGTTTACCCCTTTGTGCTAAAAAATTAGTAGTGGTTGGAGTAGCCTTGTTGGAAATATTTGTTTTCCTTTATTCTTTTATAAAGTTATGCATTCTCTAGTATACTTATCAAAATCCGCCTTCAATCCTTTCCATGTGAACCTCCCATAAGTATTATGATACCCTTGATGTATTGCTATTGGAGTATCATGAAAGGCTTTCAAAACATTTTTCCTTGATCTTAGACTTAGGCACAAAAAAAAATATTTTTATAGTGGATCAACCTTTACATCAAAACATACTTGTTGTGTTGAAAAAATTCATCAAGGATATCAATGGAAAATTTATTCTTAGCATTCGTAACAATAATGGAAACTTTCAATCAACAATGGAAAGTGAGCATAGGGTAGGCCTCTTAGAAACCACCACATTTTTCTTACATTTCATGTAACATATATAAAAGTCACGATCTTTCAACTTGCAACTTTCTCACCCACTTTTTTTGGCGCTCATTCAAATATTTTTTGTTCAAAAAGAATTAAATAGCATTATGGTATATAATTACCACAAATATTCCACAAACCACTCATTGTCTAAGCCTTTCCAATGCATGCATAATTGCCAACTACAGACGTCTAAAACTAATTAAATTAATATTTAATTAATTTAAGCCTTCCCACATAATTAATTAATTAAATTATGTTGATCCGCTTCCTCTTAAGTTTAATTAAATCGAATTTAATTAATCTTATCACTATAGTCTTATAATTAATTTATCAAAATTAATTATTTCTTATTCTTCTAAAGTCATCTCAATCATTGTTTCTTCTAAATGTGTATTAGTTAATTAACTAAGATAACTAGGTTATTCCTAAAAATCACCTTTTCTAATCCTATCATCTAACCTAATTAATCACTCTCTAATCATGCTTATCGTTATCCTCCAATTTTAAATTCCTCCACTCATTCTCTCTCCTCATGTCACATCCTCCTAACTTTCCCACTTGCACTCTATCCCTCGTTAACCCACCTAATTTGTCCTTCTAATCACTTGCGCATTCTTTATCACCTGGGTCAAATTTTTGCCATAAATGATTTTCCCATCTCATCCTCCAGCCTTAAATGCTACCCACTTTGATCCTTTCAAAGAAATTCAAATTCTTTGAATCTCCTCATGCCCCTCTTCCCAAGGAATTTTTCATTCATTTTTCTCATTTAGTCTTGCCACACATCCCTTATTCTTAGATTTTTTAATTCCTTTCCTCATCCCCTAAGGAATTTTGTATTCCTTTTTCCTTTCCCAATGTACTTGGGGATCTCTTCCCATGTACCTTGTAGGATGTGGAGACAAGAAATGCTTTTATTACAAATCTCTTGAACCCCACACCTTGTCCTCTTAATCCTCTCCTACCTTCTTTCAATCTCAACCCTCCATTTCAAATTAATTTTGGTCCTTCATTTGGACCTCCTTCAATCTATAAATTGGAGTCTCCTCCCTTCACAATTCAGATCATATTTTATGCAAGTTTATGCTACCCATTGAGCCTTACCAATCATCCATAGCACCCTTATCATGCCAAATCCATCCCACACTTAGCAACATCCCAACTATACTATCAATCCATCCATTGCGTCCTCTTGTTGTTGAGTAGTGGAGAGAAATCCACATCCCATCCAAAGATCCAACCCAATCAAGTGAGGAAGGGGCACATTCCTCACTTCATCAAAGGCTCAATCCGAGGAGCAAGAGAAGGTTTTGAAGGTATAATGGTTTGTTTTATGCATATTTGAGTGGTTTTATTGTTATTTGAATTAGAACTAATAATTAGCATCTCAAAAAAAATTCCCTTGGTTCATTTTACCTCCTCATCATCCTTCCTCATCTCACCTATGACTAGGGTATCATGCTACTAGTCCTTAGCCTTTCCATCCACTATGTTTTATTCTTCTTTGATATAACATCACTTCATGATGCTATATCAAAGAAGGGGAAAATGTAGACATCTAAAATTAATTAAATTAAAATTTAATTAGTTTAGGCCTTTCCACATAATTAATTAATTTAATTATATTGATCCCCTTCCTCTTAAGGTTAATTAAATCGAATTTAATTAATCTTATCACTATAGTCCTATGATTAATTTATCAAAATTAATTATTCTCCATTCTTATAAAGTCATCTCAATCATTATTTCTTCTAAATCTCTATTAGCTAATTAACTTCAATTAATTAAGCTAACTGGGTGATTCCTACAAATCACATTTTCTAATCCTATCATCTAGCCTAATTAATCACTCCCTAATCATGCTTATCATTATCCTCCAATTTTAAATTCCTCCACTCATTCTCTCTCCTCGTGTCACATCCTCCTAACTTTCCCACTTTGACTTGCACTCTAACCCTCATTAACCCACCTAATTTGTCTTCTAATCACTTGCAAATGGGTCAACTCTTTGCCATAAATGACTTTCCCATCTCATCCTCCAGCCTTAAATTCTACCCACTTTGATCCTTTCAAGGAAATTCAAATTCTTAGAATCTCCTCATGCCCCTCTTCCCAAGGAATTTTTAATTCCTTTTCTCATTTAGTCTTCCCACACATCTCTTATTCTTTGAATTTTTAATTCCTCTCTTCATCCCCCAAGGAATTTTTTATTATTTTTTCCTTTCCCAATGTACTTGGGGATCTTTTGGCCATGTACCTTGTAGGATGTGGAGACGATCAATGCCTTTATGAAAAATCTCTTGAACCCCACACCTTGTCCTCTCAATCCTCTCTCACCTTCTTTCAATCTCCACCCTCCATTTCAAATTAAAATTGGTCCTTCATTTGGACCTCCCTCAATATATAAATTGGAGTTCCTCCCTTCACTATTCATATCATATTTTATGCAAGTTTATGTTTCCTATTAAGCCTTAGCAATCATCCATAACACCCTTATAATGTCAATTTCATCCCACACTTAGAAACATCCCAACTATACTGTCAATCCATCCATTGCATCCCCTTGTTGCTGAGTAGTGGAGATAAATCCACATCCCATCCAAAGAGCCAATCCAATCAAGTGAGGAAGGGGCGCATTCCTCACTTCATCAAAGGCTCAATCTAAGGAGCAAGAGAAGGTTTTGAAGGTATAATAGTTTTTTTTATGCGTATTTGAGTGATTTTATGCTTATTTGAATTAGAACTTGATGAATACTAAGAGGGGGGGTGAATTAGTATGCCAAAAATTACTGCTCTAAAACACTTACACAGTCTAAAGATAAACCGATAAAGCAGTCTGACAGTCAAACCGGTTACCACACATGCAAACCAAAATGCGAATAAATCATTCACCCACAAAAGCAATACAACCATAACACAAAATATTTGACGTGGAAACCCAACTGGGAAAAACCATGGTGAGATGGAACTCACAAGTCACTATCTACAGAATAGAAACCAGACTGATTAAGGTCAAACCGGTTAAGGTTGTACAATTTTCTTCACTAGAATAGATCCTGTTAGGAATCTCAATCTTTGTTAGGAGATAAGTCCGATTAAAGACTACCTTGTTAGAGGATTTTTGATTCACATGTGTGAACCACCTTGTTAGAGGATTTTACAAAGGCTTTGAGGCCTACCCGGTTAAGGGCTATAGAATTGTCAAAGATGTGAGTAATCAACAAGTGTTTAATCTATCTAATAGAACAAAATGCTTGGTTAGATCCAGTATTGCTCACAACTAATGCATTCCAGCATTACTTCAGTCTTCTCTCTCTCTCTCACAGTTACAACTTGATCTTCTTAGATAAGATCGTTCTTCATTTCCACCTTAAACCCTAGCTCAACATTAACCCTTTTTGCAACAACTTAAAACCCTAGACATGATGTCCTTTTAAAGGAATCTGATTTCATGTCGATCCAATAGGATTACATTACAATTTCCTAGGTTCAATGAATCTAGACATACTCAGTAACACGACACAAAAAGCACCGTCAATGTGTCAGCACCGTCAAACAATCAGTGGATTGGTAACTCACCACAAAATGCCGGTTGGTAACTCATCATAGAATATTATCGGTTCATACAAAATACCGGTTGCTGGTTTGACCAAAATGAAGATTGGTAAGAATGTGTTGTGCCACTTTTCTCCCTCATACCGATTAGGATCTACGAACCGCTTGGGGTCGACATGCTGCTTCAGACCGGGAAACACATTCTGCAAAATCACTAGTCTAGAGACTAGTATACAACATACCGGTTGCAACAAATACCGATTGAGCACAAGCTCATACATATAAAGGGGATCTCAATACAAGTGTGTGTCCATCAATGACAATCACAACATAAACATCAAAAATGCCAACAGAACTAACTATTAGCATCTCAAGAACTTTTCCCTTAGCTCACCAACATTTCTTTATCATAAATGGAATAACCTCTTTCTAGTTTACTTAGGTTTTTTTTCTCGAATACAATTGAATTAATGCCTCCTTTGGGTCAAGACAACATTGACACCTTCTTCAAATGCATCACATTCAACAACAAATGACAATAAAAATAGGAATAGCAAGTGTAGACACCCAAAATTGTCATGTCTAATTAAATAAATATTTTATTTTAATTACCTAAGCCTAATTCTTCTATTAATTAAATAAATCTTTATTTATTTAATTAATTCATTTATCCTCTTCTAGCCTTATTTCTTATTTAAATAAATACATTTATTTATTTAAATTATCCTTTTCCTAAATTAAATAAATATTTTATTTATTTAATTATCTCATTTCTTCTATTAATTAAATAAATCTTTATTTATTTAATTAATTCATTAGCTTTTTCTACACATGACACATGTCATTCATCTCTTAATTCATACACTACCTACCCCTTTCATTATTTTATTATTTATTCTACCTACCCTCTAATCATAGCTGACCTCCTTTTTACACCTCTCAATCTTATCCCTCCATTTCATATTGTGTTTTCTATTTAAGGAGATGCTTTCTTCATTATCAAACCCTAACTACTTGATCAATTGACTACACTACGATCCTACTTGCAACCACATTCCGTTCTTTGTTGAGCTCTTGTGCACATAAAATCTGAGAGCAAATATATCAAGCAAGATCAATGGAGATAGGAAGAATGGAGATCAAAACCCTATTGGACATGTGATGGTATAATCTTTGTGATTTCATTTGATTTACATTGTCTTAGGTAATCTTCATATGTTATGGTGGATCTTTGTTGTTGTTAGGCTAGGGTTTGGTGGTTGAATTCATTTAGCCTTTCAATTTTGTTATTATTGTTATCCATTTTCACCATGAACATTTTGGCACGCCCGATGGCACCCTTGTCCCTTTGCATTTAACCTCCTTGTTGCAGATTTTGTGTTTTTGAAGTTGCAGATCGGACATTTCCGGCAGTATTTTGGTATTTTCGCGTCTGCGTATATTCGGATCGCGTTTTTGATTTTCTGGCGCGTCTGCGACAACTTGAATCGCATCTGTGCTACCAGCAACATTTTGTTTTGCAGGTTTTCAAAAATCGTGTTTTTGTCATAAAGCCGAGTTTGTGAAGTTTTTAGCCGCGTCTGTGTTCGGAAATCGCGTCTACGTTCTGGAGACGCGTCTGTGTCTCTCGGAACCGCGTCTAGGTCACAGAACCGCGTCTATGTTCGACAGTTTCAAAATTTCAGGATTTTTGATTTGATTCAATTTTTGGATTTTCCGTTTAGGGTTGCAGATCTGGTTTATTTTGAGCTAACATTTTTAGATCTAGCTAATCAAATTGGTGCAGCTTGTCTTGAAGGCAAAATCGTTTGGTTGAAGGCCCCTATTTTCACAAAGTCTTTTGGGTTTAAAATTTACCTAACTTGTGTGCTTGCAGGAAGGAGTGATTATTTACAATCCAAACTACTAACAACTCTTTGTTGCAGGTCCTTGGCAAGGGTTTTTTTGGGATTTTTATTGTGTGCCTTGTTTTCATAGAATAGCAAACACTTCCATTGGTGCACTAAAATTGAATCATTGTCTTTTGTGTCTTGAGCAATAGGCTCTTTTTGTTTAATCTTTAGAGGGCCTGTCTTCCCGTGTGGTCATTAAGACTACTAGTGAGAAGAGAACGACCCAAGTGGTAGCGAGGAAAACCCACCTCTCCCGAACCACTATAAACAAATGTATTCATGGTGAAAACTATGAATAATGTGGGCTGATTAGTTCATACCGACACTATGTCTCCCCATAAACCCATTTGATCAAATTTATTTGATCAGTTGTAGGGCGTAACCCCTACCGGCTAGGAGCCTTCTGTATTTACAGAGCTGAAAGTGTCGCATGTATCGCCACACGAGCGAATGCCCTTACTAGCACCTTTTTGTTTTAGAAGCCCAAATCCTTCTAGTTGTTGGAGCAGGAGGTCGGACCTCTAGTAGCGGCCCACACACATACGGTTCTTAGTAGAGATACAAAGTTCGCCATGAGGAGTTTTCGTGGGGACTGATGCTTGGCTGACCCGAGAAGTGAGTGCCGAGGGTGGAGCCAGTGAGGTCAAGCATCTAAGTATCCGCTCTGAATAGCGTAGCCTCGGGGGTAAAACCCCATGTGGGATCAACAACTATTGTCCTGGCCAGCCATAAGAATTGTGCTTGACTTATTTTAAACATTCAAACATTCAAAACCAAACAACAAAACATTGTGTCTTTTGTGTCTTCAAGTGTATGCAAAATAATTTTTACATCAAACAACACACTTTTTTTGGAGTCATTGTCAACCTAAACACTTGCAAACATTGAGTCCTCATCAACATTGTGTCCTCTTGTCACGAAAAACAGTCAAACAGTCAGATTTGGTCACAACAAAATGACTTCACAGGGCATTTCACAAAAATCTCAGAAACAAGTCTGTGAAGGACAGAATCGCGTCTGTGTCGGGTAACCGCGTCTGTGAAGTATACAGGCACGTCTGTGTTCAGAATTGGAAAAATTGTCACAGTCCAGCAAACAAACACACTAAATTTTGGATTTCTTGAGCTTCCTAGGTCGTTTCTCTAGGTTTCATCTAGCATTCAACCTGTCTTTGGGTCTCACACAGTCCATCATTGCTTCACATCTTGCATTACATTCACACTTGTCTAAACTTGAGTCAAAAGGTCACTTGCTTGTCCTCATCATACTTTGTCAACACACTACATACAACAACACTTTGCTAAGTGGTCCCTCATCAAGGCTTCTTACCTTTGGGTCTCATTTGGTCTTACTTAGAGTCAAGGTCAACTTACCTCATCAAGAGAAACTATCCTCTCTTTGGAAGCCACACCTACTCTACTACATACATACTTGGTCTTACACTTTGGACATTGCAAGTACACTTCAGATTCATTTACATTCCATCCAATTCTTGGTCTTCCATACTTTTTCCATTTTCATCTAGTCTCACATATCTTGGTCAATACCTAGTTCATGGTTGAAACCCGTCTTCAAAAATCTAGGAGAGAAACTAAAGAGGCTCAAGAGTCCGCAAACATGAGTTCTTATGAGTATGACAACGATATCTTTTTCAATACTGATCACACTACATTACCTGACATGGATGTCTATAGAAACATTCCAAATGTTGAGAACATGGGCACTACAAACAACAATGCTACACACAATGACAATATGGACAACTTTTCAATACATTCAGCAGATGTGGAAGAATCCATTATGAATCCCCATTTCAATCGGTTGGTTGAGGAAATAATGAGGAGGGATAGACAATACTTCTTACAAATGATGGCACAAAGTGGAGCCAAGATACCTCATGATTTTGACATGTCTCAAATGATGGAAAATTGACCTTTGCAACAAACTCACTCCAACATGGATCAAAGGAGACCTAATAGTGGAGGAAATAGAGGACCATATATGGTACCTGATTCACCATCATCTTTGCTTCAAAAACCAGAGGTCCCACATACACATGGTCAAGCATATGATACTCACCTTCGCCGACCATCATGGAAGTCTTATGCAGATAGATATGCTCAAGCTACGGATCAACCAAAACAATTGGATATTCAAAGGCATGCTCAAAATTTGGACACAAGGAAACCCCATGTCAAATTTGGGGGCAACACAGTAGAACATGACATGCTTGTAGAGTATGGCATACATGCACAAAATAGATATGGTGTTCCTCAACATGAATCTATACCAAGTGCTCCATATATGCCGCATCACTATAGACCCCCTCCATATGAACATGTGTATGATCAATATCATCCATATATGCAACATGCTCCTCCTCAAATTGGTGCCTCAAATATGGGGTATGGTGCAAGAAGTTGATCTCCACCTAAGAGCAATTTGGAGAAACAAATTAGGGACTTACAAAAGAAAATGGAGGATATAAATACACCGAAGCCAACATACATAATGAGAGACATATGTCCTTATCCATTCGACAAGAGCATTCCAATGCCTCCATTTCCTACACACTTTGTGACGCCTAAATTTGATAAGTATAGAGGAAAAGGAGATCCTAAGGCACACATAAGATAGTTTTTCACAGCTTGCATTGAAGTAGCAATAGAAGAGACATATTTGATGAGATTATTCCCACAAAGCTTAGGCGATCAAGCTATGGAATGGTTCTCCCAACTCCCACCTGGTGTTAAGTCATGGGGTGACTTAGCAAAGGCATTTATTCAACATTTCTCCTACAATATAGAGACAGACATATCAGTCACTACTTTGTGCAACACCAAGCAAAAAGAGGGAGAGTCTTTTGCATCATTTTTACAAAGATGGAGGAATCTAGCCAGCAGATGCTCTTGTGAAATTCCACAAAAACAAATGGTAGAAATGTTCACCCAAAACGTTAACAAAGACATTGGTTATGATCTAAGAAAAGCTTGTTTGTCCACCTTCAAGGATGTCATTGAAAAAGGCTTAGAAATAGAAAAGGTCCTAATTGAGCAAGGAGTCATTAAGACATTCAAGGAAAACAAAGATGACTTTAAAGGAAAAGACAAGCCAAGATTTTGGAATAAAAACAAGAACACAGTCAATGATGGTGTTGTTGATGCCAACACAGTGCGACCCAAATTCATCTTTTCGGGATCAAGTTCTACAAACAATCAAGTGAATACTCAAACAACTTCTAGATCACGAAGGAAGTACACCCCATTGGGAGAACCACTTGAGTCAATCTTCAAAAAGTTAGTGGCAAACAAAGTAATCATAGTTCCAGATTTTCCTCCATATGAACCAAAGGTTAAACCAAATTGGTGGAATGATGATGAGTATTGTGAATTTCATAAAAGCAAGGGTCATAAGATAGGAAATTGTCATCGACTGAAGAACATCGTACAGGATCTCATTGATAGAGGTGACATTGAGATTGAGGGACACTCATCCAATCAAGAACATGAGATGTTTAAGGAACCATTCCCAAAGCATGACAAGGGAAAAGCTAAAGTCACAGATGATAAAGCCAACTATACTAGAGCACCTTACAACTATGATTCAACTATCAATCACATCTCGATGGACAATCATGTCTCTACTATTATAATCAAGGACAAAACTCCTGAGAGTACTACCCAGCAACCCAAGATTATCCTAAGAGGTGTTGGATCTTCTTCCGAACCTACCTCTGAATGTCATGTTACAACTCATCGAGGTAAAATTACTTTGCCAGGTGCTTCCACTAAAAATACCGCTTCTTCATCAACCAAACCTGAGTATGACCTTGTAGAACAGTTAGGGAAGACACCCGCGCTCATCTCCATCCTTGAGCTCTTACGCATATCCCCCACACATAAAGCTATTCTTGACAAAATCTTGAGAGAAACCGCCATTCCCACTGATCTGAACATTGACTAGTTTCAAGCCATGGTGGGATACCTTTCCATTCCACACTCCCTTACATTCACAGAAGCCGACGACGCCTCCATAAGTCAGCCACATAATGCACCACTACATGTTGAAGCCTTCATACACAAACATAGAATAAAGCGAGTCCTGATAGATGGAGGAGCTGGTCTAAACATTTGTACATTGAGCACCATTAAACAATTGGGATATTCTGATAAAGCTGTGAATTCAACAAATCAAATCACCATCAAGGCATATGATGATGAAGAACGCTCATCCAAGGGCACAGTCACCTTACCTCTAAGAATTGGACCAGTTACAAAGGATGTGGTTTGTCAAGTCCTAGATCTAGACCTCACTTATGATATATTGCTAGGGCGTCCTTGGATTCATGAAATGAGGGCAGTCCCATTGACATATCACCAATGCATTAAGTTTCCTCACAATGGAGTCGAGGTAACAGTTAACGGTAATCCTAATCCGTTCATATATTGCAATAACCTGAGATCACATACTGAGACCATCATTCCCAGTAATCGTGAAGCTGTTCCTTCTTCGGCGTACATTGATCCTGAGTCATTGAAACCTTCGACATCAAAACAAGGTGAGCTTAAGGGCAAATTTCAGGACAAAGGCATGGGAGAATACACTTTAAATCAGACCATGTACTTACGACAAGTCATGAGTTCTCCAAAAGAATATGGAAGACCACATCCTAACAAGCAAATAACCATCATGGTATTCAAATGGGACCCTACTACCTTTCAAAGATGGGGTGAACTGGAAGAGGAAGGTTTATACAAAATGCTATACAAAGACATTGAAGATGACACACAAGGTCACATCAATATACCCTGTGAGAAATATGGCAAAGGCTTCAAGATTCTACAAAAATTCGGGTATGATGGAAAAAGCCCTCTTGGGTTACGAAAGGAAGGCATCATGGAACCTTTACAACTTGAATTGACTGTAAAAAGGGAACGCTCAAAGGGACTTGGTTTTCTGACTTCCAAGATCCACACTAAAAGGACAGAAGAAGCATTACAAATCAAAGCTGCCAAAATTCAACAAGAAGATCGCTATTCCACAGACTCCAACGAATGGGAATGGGGTTCAGAGAAATCCTCTAGTGATTATGAGCTCACCGAGACATTCAGAGAACCAAATGAACCCACAGAAGAAAAGGAATTTTATAAAAAATTCAGAGTTGGTCAAGAAACAACCCATGAAGATTCCACACAGTCTTTGTCTCAAGGTTCTAGGTTGAAATCACATAGGATGAGAACACCTGTCCCAGAATGCGCTACTAGTGATGACAATTTGGATTCGCTCGCGATTGAGACTGATGAGGAGAGTGCCATCGATGACCTTGATAATTACCTTGACATACCCGAATATAACTGCATCTTCACTCTCAGTCCCGCAAACTCCAAAGACATTAAAGGCCTTCCCCTTGTTCACCACCAACTCATTGACTGGGATTATGAAGGACCAGCACAGTTTGACACATTCCAAAACGATGAAGCTGTTATTGACTATCTTGGCATACGAGATGATCTTCCCCTTGGGGACCATAAAGCAGGATACACTATAGAACTCAACAACATGGCATATTTTGGCGAGGGTGTCAGACCTTCCAGTCGCAAAAATGTGAAAATAAGAACAAATCAAGGGTCTTATGGCGAAAACCACACTGTGGCGCTATCTGATCCCAAAAAAGTAAAAAGAAAGGATGTATCTGAGGGTGAAAACCTCTCTGAGGCACCCGAAGATGGAAGGCTCGACATTCTCCCAGCATCATATGAGGAAAAGTCATCCATGTTGGTAGAGGAGACTATCAAGACAAACATTGGTACAGAAGAGGTTCCACACAACATATTCCTGGCTAAATCATTGACAGAATCCGAAAGGTCAAAATTCATAAGCTTCTTCAAAGAACGACAAATCAACTTTGCATGGTCATACGCTGATATGCCTAGACTAGATCCGGATTTGGTAATGCATCATTTGACAGTTAAATCGGGGGCAAAGCCAGTGAAACAGAAATTAAGAAAAATGCATCCTCAAGTGGCATTACTAGTCAAGGCAGAGCTGGAAAAATTATTGGATGTCGAATTCATACGCCCAATTGATTATCCTGAATGGATCTCCAATTTAGTACCTGTCAGTAAACCGGATCATAGCATCAGAATATATATAGATTTCAGAGACATCAACAAAGTTTGTCCAAAGGATGACTTCCCATTACCAAATATTGACTTGATTGTTGATCTCACAACAGGTCACGCAATGTTATCATTGATGGATGGATTTTCTGGTTATAATCAAATCAGGATCGCACCTGAGGATCAACACAAAACATCATTCACTTGTCCTTGGGGAACTTTCTGCTGGAATGTCATGCCCTTCGGACTAAAAAATGCAGGTGCTACATATCAAAGAGAAATGACTACTATCTTTCATGATCTCATGCACGTAACTGTGGAAGATTATGTTGACGATCTCTTGGGTAAATCAATAGACAGAAATACACATTTGGACATACTTTCAGTCGTCTTTGATCGGTTGGAAAAATACAAAGTAAGATTAAACCCCAAGAAATGTGTCTTTGGAGTAACCTCTGGGAAGCTCCTAGGATTCATTGTGTCTAAAAGAGGAATCGAAGCCGATCCAGCAAAAGTCAAGGCCATCTTGAACATGCCACCACCCAGAAATATCAGTCAACTTCGATCCTTACAAGGGAGACTCTAGTCTATACGAAGATTCATAGCGCAACTTGCAGATAAGTGTAATCCTTTTCAGCACCTGCTACATAAAAACATCAAATTCAAATGGGATGATAACTGTCAACAGGCTTTTCAAACGCTCAAAGATTATCTTTTGAATCTGCCAGTTTTGATGCCACCAGTTCCAAATCAGCCTCTGTTACTATACATCTCAGCTACTCCAACAGCACTGGGGGCACTCTTAGCACAACAAATTGTTGGGGGCAAGGAAAAGGCCTTATACTATATTAGTCGCACATTGGTGGGATATGAGCTAAATTACACACCAATCGAGCGTGCATGTCTCGCCGTGATCTTTGCTTCACATAAATTATGACATTACATGCTCACTCATAAGACTAAGTTGGTTGCAAGAATTGATCCATTAAAATGCCTTCTCAATAAAGCAACACTTACTGGGCGACTAGCCAAATGGGTAATGATCCTGAGTGAATTTGACATTGAGTATGTGGACAGAAAAGCAATAAAAGGACAAGCCATCCTAGATCAGTTAGCAGATGCCCCCATGATTGATGATGTTCCTCTAAATTCAGAATTTCCAGATGAATCCATTTTAACAATATCACATGCAAAGCCATGGCAACTGTACTTTGACGACTCATACACACAGCATGGGGCAGGAGCTGGTATCCTCTTTGTGACTCCTCAAGGGGATTCTATACCAAAATCATATCACTTATCATTTCCTTGCACCAACAATATAGCGGAATATGAGGCATTAACAACTAGATTACGGATTGCAGTTCAGTGGAAGATCCAGGAACTTCGTGTTTTTGGGGATTCTCAACTTGTCATCCGTCAAGAAACTAATGATTACCAAACAAAAGATGAAAAATTAATGTCTTACAAATAAATGGTGGATGATCTGAAACAACACTTCACAAAGATATATTTTGAGCAAATACCAAGAGAGCAGAATCGCGCTGTAGATGCCATGGCTACAATTGCTTCATTGATCGATCTACCTCCAAATGAGACCTGCTATGAATTCTTGGTGGATAACCTCTTGGTTCCTTCATATGAGATCACTCCTACTGAAATGATATGTGTTGTCGGTCCTGAATCCCAGTTATATGGTTCCATCTTCACATACCTTCGTGACAATACCCTACCGCCTGACCTATCAAATAACCAACGCTGCACCTTTATTCGCCAATCCTCTCGATATGTCATTTTAGCTGATATCCTATACCGGCGCGGTCTAGATGGCACTCTTCTTAGATGTTTAGAAAGCGACGAAGCTCAGATTGTGTTACGTGAAGTGCATGAAGGGATATGTGGTCCACATGCTAGTGGTCCTACCTTGGCCAAGAAACTCATTAGGACTGGATATTACTGGCCCAATATGGAAAAAGACTCATATCAGTTTGTCAAGAAATGTAAGCAATGTCAAATTCATGGAGACCTCATACATGCGCCAACACAAGAACTACAACCACTTGCGTCTCCTTGGCCCTTTTGTCAGTGGGGACTCGATCTCATAGGCAAGATTCACCCTCCTTCTTCTAATGGTCATAAATTCATTATCACTGCCATAGAATATTTCACAAAATGGATTGAAGCCGTGCCTCTCATACAAGTCACTAGAAAATAGATTGCTACATTTATTCTTAACTATATCATATGCCGATACGGTATTCCTGTTTCCATTATTACTGATAACGGGCGTCCTTTCAAAAATCAGGATGTTTGTGAACTCTGTGACCGTTTCCATATTTCCCATCGTTTCTCCACACCATATTACCCCCAAGGTAATGGCCAAGCTGAGGCGTCTAATAAAACAATCCTTCAAATCCTTAAGAAGACAGTCGACGACGCTGGCCGTAATTGGCATATCCAACTTAATCCTGCACTTTGGGCCTATCGCACAAGTGTTCACACACCTACAGGAGCTACACCTTATTCACTTGTCTATGGCACTGAAGCCATTTTGCCTATTGAGGTCGAGTTACCCTCTTTACGGGTCTCTTTGCAAAACATCATCGGTGATGAAAATTATAGAGTATCTCGCTTACAAGAACTTGAACTACTGGATGAACGGAGACAAACTGCTTTTAATCATCTCAAGGCTTACCAACAACGAATGAGTCGCAGCTACAATCACAAGGTCAAGCCTCGCACATTTGAGGTAGGTGATTTGGTCCTCAGAGAAAACCCCAAGAATCAGCAAGACAGAGAGAAGAAGGGCAAGTTCGAACCAAATTGGCTTGGTCCTTACATCATTACAGCAGTATATGGATTCAGGGCATATCAGCTCTCAACTACAGAAGGTGAACCTTTGGAGGATCCTATCAACAGCATGCACCTTCGCAGGTTCTACACATAGCTCTTCGGAATATCCTAATTCAAAAATACAAAAAAATCAAAAAATTCAAAAATACAAAAAAATAAAAAAAAATTCAAAAATACGAAAAAATAAAAAAAAATCGAAAAAAGTAAAGAGAAATAATTTCGTCCAACGGTGAAAACCACTTCGGTGGCGCCCTGGGCAAGTACCATGGTGAAAACTGGGTCACCGGCGCCATGTGTAGAGACATTGCTCCTCCCTCCTTCAGGATTCTCTTTCATCATTTCACTTTGCACACACTCACAACCAATTCATCCATAATAAACTTAACCATTCCCATCATGGCTTGTTATTGATCTACCCAAGATTGGTTAGCCATTCATAATAAACCTCCCTTTCCATCCATAATAAATCAAATCCTATCTGTGGCTATGGCAAATCCTATGTCTAGTCATGGGTGTGGAACTAAGAACATCACATGTTTCGAGGAGTACAGTTTCTTCCAGCTTTCTTCAGTCTATCCACGCACAATCCGCAATAAAGCAACATCTGCATCGCCAGTCCACAATAAAGTCTCATCTTCTTCGTAATAAAGTATCAGTTTCATGGATTCAGTCAGTTTTAGATGAGACAGCAGCAACAAAGAGCTTCAACAAAATCAAATCTTTCAACAGACTCAGACAACATATGGTTCAGTGCTATCTATCCTTTCTGTGAAAGTAAACATTGTGACCACAATCAAATAAGACTTATACAAGTGATAAGAGACACTAAACTTGAGGAATACAGTGGATGTTGGTGTCGAGTCTTGGTTTTCTTTTGATTTTATCTTTTGGTGACATGTCTTTTAGCTTTTCCAGGATGTCTCTGACTAGAGATTATATCTCCAGGATGTCTTTGACTAGAAAGATGAGGATGGGGTATCGTCACCTATTTGTATTTGCTGTCTGTGGATTGTCTCTTAATAATGCTATGACTTGTCCAAGGATATGAGGACACTATGAGTCTAGTGTGAACTGGGGCATTCCTTGTTTGTGACTGTCTTATCTCCATGCAAACAGGTACAATGACTTTCTGGATCGAACATATGCCTCGATTGTCATAACCTACTTGCCATAATAAAGCTCAATGATGATAACGCACAAGAAGCTCTTTCATGTTCATATCTTCTATCTTTCATCTCCCTTTCTTGATTGACTTCCATCATCCTTCTCGAGTCCGCGTAGCTTGCTATCACATGACTGAGTATAATGACACGCCAAAAATATTTGCATTTCATGTATTTGCACCTGCATTACCACATATAAGCATTTTTGCACCACATCTTGCACACAACACATGTTAGCACATCTTACATTTTCATCATGTAAATAGTTCATTTGCATTATCATATTCATCTGCATTACATACATTCACATTTGCAACCATGCATACACATATACAACATAAAAGAACAAAAATATTGTATTTCATTATGTACATATTTGCATCCATATCATAAGAATCACATAAAACATACATCATTAAACATCTCATCACATAGGTACACATGCATATAGCTGCCGCAAAAATGAATCATCTCATATATATAATCAAAAGTGTCATGATACAATGATGTCAAAATCATATGGCTACAAAAGCACCCGTAGGTGTCTACATCATCATACAAAAAATGGTACAAAACTGATACAAAGGGAGCCCTCTATGGCTATGATGAACTCCCTCCCTCGGAGCCACCTAGCCTCAGTGGAATCTGAGCCCCTAAAGGACCTGCCCCAGGATCATCCTGCCTGTCCCCTCTATTTGGTGGTGGTGGAGGGCCCATAACCCCACCACTCAATGCCTGTCTCCTCCGACTCCCTCTCGTAGCTATCGTTGTACGCAACGGTCTATGGAAGCTCCTCGCCCGCTGATCTGCTGGCACTGCACCATAGTAGAGGTCCCTCCAGTAGGCTATCTCCTCTCCTTCCCGTAGGACATAAGCGTATCCTTCCCCTGCATCCTCAACTGTCTGTCTCCCTGCCCTCAGTGCTATCTCAGCCTCTGTATAGCATTGGATAGCCTGATCCCGCTCCCGCTCCCGCTCAGTATCTCTGAGCCTCATCCTGAGCTGAACCCTCTCCCTCTCCAGCTCCTGGATCTCATCTGCCTAGCCCTGGCAGATCTCCCTCAGATCTAGTAGCTCATCTTCCACTGGGTCAGCCCCCTCTGCCTCTGCCTGTGGCTCCCCCTCTGTGGGTGCCTGCCCCTGTGCTTGTACCTGTACCTGTACTGGTGCCTGTATGGGTACCTGTCTCCGTCCCTGCTCCTGTGCCTATATTGGCACCTGTCCCTGTACCTGTGCCTATATATGTACCTGCCTGGGACCCTGTGCTGCTGGCACCTGTAAAGGCAATCCACCGCGACCCCTCACCACCCAATCCTGCCTCTCCTCTCCTCCCTCCCTCCGAGGTGTAACCCACCTCTCTCCAACTACTCCCCTCCTCCTCTGTCGCCCTCTGCCCCCATCACCTCCACCATCATCATCATCTCCCCCCCATCTCCCTCCAATGCCTCTCCTGGATCTGTCAACGGTGGGAACGGATGCTCTGCCTAATAAGCTGTATACTCGGCATCCATGCCGGCATCGTCAACCTCTAGCCACATGTCCCAAGGTAGGGGCACCATCTCTGCTAGCTGTGTGAGTGCCTGATCATATGACAGCAACGACCCAAACTGTGCCTGATCTCTAACTGTGCGGGCATACATGCCTGAGCCCCAGGGCATCCTCTAAATCCGGCCAAACTGCCTACACACCCTGTCTACCAGCTGTCTCTCTAACACATAGGGCGTCCGCCCAATCAAGTACTTGCTCCGGAAGGTGTAGGGAAGCTCCATTGTGTCATCCTCCCACTCTTCATAGCCCAGATATGGTCTCCATATGACCACATCGATATCGTCTAGCACTCGCCGCCAATGCTCTAACCTGCCAATCCGCGGTTGTGATGTGATCATATCATACAAATGTACAAAGCTGTGTCCATGACCTCTACCTCTGAAGTGTATCAGTCGGGTAACCGGCAGATGCTCGTAGGCCCATAGCTGCAGCAGTGTCACTCCACAGCCCAATCCCACTAATCCATGATAAACAAACTGATGAAGCTCATAATACAAATGGGCCAGCACACACGGTCCCCAGGCGTATCTGGTGTGCTGCGTCACTAGTGTCTCCAGTGCTCCTCCCCAGCCCACAGCCAAACCCCGTGTCGCCCTATCCGGACACAAGAACCCACTAATAGCTCCTCCTATCACTACAGGCAGTGCTAGTCCTATGGTTGTCATGGTGTCCCATGCCACATGTCCTGCCCTCATCTCCAGTCCAGGGTCCTGAAACACCCGTCTCAAGGCCTCTCTATCACCATCTCGATCATATGGGATCAAATCTCCATCGATCGGTACCCGCAATATCCTGTAGACATCCTCCAGGGTGACTGTCATCTCACCCATCAGTAAATAGAATGTGCACGTCTTAGAGTGCCATCTCTCAGCCAGCGCAGTCAGCAAACCCATGTTCGCCCGAAACTCAGGCACATACAATACATGTCTCAAACCCATCTCCTCGATGGAAGCTCTGTCCTCAAACGACAACTCAGGTCACAATCTCTGCGTCGACGGGAATCTCTCCCGTGACTCCAGCATAGGCAAATACTCCTGCAGTCAAGCAAATCAATCATGTCAGTCATAGTGGCATTCACTATTCATCACAAAATGCTACTTTTTATCTAAATGCATATGGCTATCTATCCTAGTGACACTCATTGTTCATCACAAAGTATTGCTTCTATCCTAGTGGTACTCCCTGTTCATCACAAAGTACTACGTGTGTGACACTCACTGTTCATCACAAAGTGTTACTCACATTTGCACTCACTGTTCATCACAAAGTGTTGCTCATACTTTAAGTACTCCCTGTTTATCACAAAGTACTCTATCTTGGTACTCACTGTTCATCACAAAGTGCCTTGATCTATCCTAGTCTTCCTTAGAGGACCTACTTGAGTGTATCCTCTCAGCAGCTTATCCAATCGACAGCGTATATTCATCATAGAACTGTCGATTTGACCTAGAAGACAAAACTTGCATTTTTATTTTTATTTTCGACATAAACGCGCTTGACTGACACAAATGCGCTTACAGACTACACAAGCACGCCTGTACAACACAAATGTGCCTGTATGACACAGACGTGCCTATGCTGTGCATATACGCGCCTGGGCGACACAGACGCCCCTGCATGACGCACATGCGCTCGCATTCGACGCAGACGCGGTTCCAGACGTAGACGCGCCTGGCACCTACACAGACGCGCCTAGTGGACACAGACGTGCCTGGCGCCAACGCAGATGCACCTAGACGTCTTTTGACATTTTTGAACCCTACTTCTAAGCGTATTTATTGCTCTACCTAGCATGCATTAATGACAAAATTAAATGCATCAAAGTACGAGGAGGTTTGGTGGTACTTACCGGCTCTCCTACCTCTACTGGCCTCTGGAATCGGCGAATGCGGTCAAATCTATGAACGAAATCCATCACTACTGACTGCTCCTGCTCTTTTCTCGCTCTGCAATCTGCTCTCGTGGATGTGTAGATGACAATGAGGATGTCTTTTGCTCGTGGTCTATCTTATAGCCTACCCTAGCCCTCGCCTTTGTCACTTTATCCGATCAGTCCATTCTATCCCATCTTTCTTATCAAGAGATTGTCTGCGATCTTTTCAGACATTTTCATCCAATCTCTCGAGGGAGCATATCATTCCCATCCTGGGGCAACTCTGTATCAGTTCATCTTATCTTCTTTGAAATAACGCGACAAGCTGCATTGTCTCAAAGAGAGGCAAAATGTAGACACCCAAAATTGTCATGTCTAATTAAATAAATATTTTATTTTAATTACCTAAGCCTAATTCTTCTATTAATTAAATAAATCTTTATTTATTTAATTAATTCATTTATCCTCTTCTAGCCTTATTTCTTATTTAAATAAATACATTTATTTATTTAAATTATCCTTTTCCTAAATTAAATAAATATTTTATTTATTTAATTATCTCATTTCTTCTATTAATTAAATAAATCTTTATTTATTTAATTAATTCATTAGCTTTTTCTACACATGACACATGTCATTCATCTCTTAATTCATACACTACCTACCCCTTTCATTATTTTATTATTTCTTCTACCCACCCTCTAATCATAGCCGACCTCCTTTTTACACCTCTCAATCTTATCCCTCCATTTCATATTGTGTCTTCTATTTAAGTAGATGCTTTCTTCATTATCAAACCCTAACTACTTGATCAATTGACTACACTACGATCCTACTTGCAACCACATTCCATTCTTTGTTGAGCTCTTGTGCACATAAAATCTGAGAGCAAATATATCAAGCAAGATCAATGGAGATAGGAAGAATGGAGATCAAAACCCTATTGGACATGTGATGGTATAATCTTTGTGATTTCATTTGATTTACATTGTCTTAGGTAATCTTCATATGTTATGGTGGATCTTTGTTGTTGTTAGGTTAGGGTTTGGTGGTTGAATTCATTTAGCCTTTCAATTTTGTTATTATTGTTATCCATTTTCACCATGAACAGCAAGTATGAGGCACAAGCTCATTACCTCAAGATTGTTAAAAAAAAATGAGCATCTTCAATCCATGCAAAAGCTCCATTCTTTTTAAAATCAATCAAAGAAATGTCCAACTAAGATAAATCTTTCACACTTCTCCTATAGTAACAACATAATCCAAAAAATCCTTTCAATAGTGTCATATTAGGGGGAGGTGGCCATTCTAGAATCACTTGGATCTTTTGTTGATCTACCTAAACACCCTTAGTGCTTATGACGTGACCCAAATAAAATTCTCCTCAAAACTAAACTTGCATTTGGACAAATTTGCAATGAAAGATTATTGCTCCAAAATACCAAAAAATGTATCTAGATGTTTCAAAGGCTCATATTATATTTTACTATATATTAATATGCCATCAAAGAATATTAGCATAATTTTTTGAGATTTTTACTAAATATCTCATCCATGCATGATTAAAAAATGGATGGAGCATTAGTGACACCAAAAGTCATGACAAAAAATTAAAAGTTTCCATAATGACACTTGAAATCTATCTTCTCGATATCTTTATCTCTTATGGGGATTTGACGGTATCCCAACCTTAAATTAGTTTTCAAGAAGTACATAGTTCCCTGTAGTTCATCTACGAGATCATATATCCTTGTAATATGATATGTATTCTTGAGGGTCTTCTTGTCTAAATCCTTGCAATCAATACACATTCACATAGAAAGTTCCTTCTTTAGAAGAACTATTGAAGATAAAAATGGACTAGAGATAGGTCTTATGAAGCTCATGTCAAGTTCTTTGATAACCTTCTCAATCTCCTCTCTATACCCTCTTAGATGATGATATGGTATAGTTATAATAGGTTTATCCCCTAATCCTATATTTATAACATGTTGAAATCCTCTATTTGGTGGTATTCTTAGAGTCATATCACTGAAAGCTACATTGTGCTTAGCCAAAAAAAATTGAATGTCAATGTGATGCTTACCTTTCTTGTTTGATGGAGACTATGGAAAGAATCAAGAAACTTTTTACTCATGCTACTTGGCCTCTATGGAAGATTTTATCTATCGTTTTGCTATCACCACTCATGGAGCTCCATTTGAGATCCCTCCAAGTATAATATACTTTCCATCTACTATGAAATTAAGCTCTATAGTTTGGTACTTCTATGTACAATTTCTTAAAGAATGCAACCACTGTACACCAAAAATAATATTAATATCTCCAAAATTAACAACATAGAATGTATCACATAAACTATGGTCTCCCAAAGTTATATCAAATTACTTGATCACTCTAGTACATGGGATGGTGAATTCATTAGCTACCATGGTATTAAAGGCTTCAAATTCTTCTATCTTCAATCCTCTCTTTGCTACCAAACCTTCATCAATAAAATTGTGAGTATCCCCATTATCTACCAACTAATTCATCTACTATTTGAATAACACTCCGTTAACTATAAAAGGATGATATATTGGACATCTTGGAAGAGAAGCAACTATACTCTCTTTAGTGACTTAGTTCTCCACCTCTTCAATTAAATGTGCAATTGAACCTTCGATTACCTTAGGTACATCCTTTGAATTTGAATCTTTATGTGATACTACTTCAATGTAACACAATTATCCTTAGCCTAGGCATCTATGTCTAGGAGTTCATGACTCTCTACAAGATGTAATTCCCTCCATATATTATTAAAATATTAATCTACATTATTACACTTAATCTCACACACAATTAAGCACGCATTAAAGCAATTTGCTCAAGTACATAAGAATTGAGAAATAACAATAGATATTGATATAATTTCAAGTACATAAGTAAAATATGAGGCATAAAATGTCTTTATAAGAGACCATATGGTTGAGATATATAATACATAGTTGATGATAATCCTGACAAGAGCTCCCAACATCTATCTCCCATAAGCACACCACGGATGAGAACATTGTCAAAGTATATTTTCACCCAACCACGAAGCATTTATGGTTCCCCATAGTTCTTAATGATATGAAGAACCATTGTCCCTACACAATGATGCCTAACAACTTGAAATTAGTAGGGTGGTGGAATCTAGAGAAACATAGTGTATCTACACTCTAAGATGTTAATGTATCAACACAGTGATATGCAAGAGAGTGTAAAACATATTGATTCAAATAGTAAGCATTTACTAAGAGATCAAACAATAATATTTGGCCAAAGCACCTTTTGAGTCGACTATTAGTAGATAAGATAAAACAAAGACTATTACTCTTCTTTTGAAACCTACCTTTCTCTTTACTCCATATTCAACACCCATCCATATCAATATAAAACAATCAAATAGACGAAGAATACAATGCACTCATATGCACACTAAAGAATCAAACAATGCATTAACCACTTGATAATTACACATCGTAATATCCAAAATATATTGAAAATACAAAAATTGTTGCAAATGTTATAGTGATTGTTGTCATTAATGGTTCTCATTGATGTCAACATATTGTCTTGGGATTGGTGATCTGGAAGATGTGTTCCCAAAATCTTTGGTGCTCTAGAATATGTGCTACAATTGATATTCAGTGTTGATTGATTGTGTTGATGGTGATCTAGTTTCTCTATTTACCAGGTATTTTTTTGATGGAGTATATTCATGCATATCTTGGTTCCATTCTTATTTTTTCTAAGTTGGGTAGTGCTATTTTGGGTCCAGATTTGATCTAGAATTCGAGGATGTGTGCCAATTCTTGTGTAGCATATGAGTCATGATTTGGGTCCAGTATTTATGATGGATGTAACGTGTTGATCTAACCGATTATGT